>NW_026606822.1:5195000-5317500 GCF_029890125.1 Rhinichthys klamathensis goyatoka
ATCGGGCCCAGTTACTACATTAGCCGGTTTGTGAGACAACAGATGGAAGCGTTTAGGAGGGCGGGAGGAACAGAGGCTCGGGAAAAAGAGAGGGAGTGGGCGGCACTTCAGACAATCCCGCTAAAATTCCCATGTTCTCTCGTTGCTCATTTCTCATTACACGGTCATCAAAAGGCTTGCACGCCATTTAAGTCAATTTTTAGGGAGGTGATAGAAAATCCAAAAGTGTAATTAGAGGAAAAAATAAAGTAAATTAAAATTCTTTTTGCAAAGTCTTTCCTGCTCCCTAAAGTACAAATGAAGTCACAGAGGAACACTCAAGCTTCCTCGGATACGAAAATGAAAAGGAAACGCACGCACACACACACACACACACACACGGAAAGTGAAAGCAAGGACAAATGCTTGAGACGCTCAGTAGTATACTCAAAGGAGACCCCACACTAACTCTGATGTCTTCCCTTCAAAATGATTAAAGCTGGAGTTTCCAAAAGTGGCAAAGTGCTTGTCTTTAAGCCTCAGTCCTCCAGGACGCGCTCGCTTTGACGGGGTCTGCTTCGACTCTAATGGATGAGGATCCTACCATTCGCTGTAGCTC
The DNA here is from genome assembly GCF_029890125.1 of Rhinichthys klamathensis goyatoka. NCBI lineage: Eukaryota > Metazoa > Chordata > Actinopteri > Cypriniformes > Leuciscidae > Rhinichthys > Rhinichthys klamathensis. The sequence goes on from NW_026606822.1 coordinate 5,195,599, forward strand.
AAACAGTAGAGCGTTGGCGCTTGCAACGCCAAGGTCATGGGTTTGGTTCCCATGGTAAACAAGAACTGATAAGAATGTAAATGTGTACCTTGAAATGCAATGTAACTCGCTTTGGATGAAAGCGTCTGCCAAATGCATACAATGTAAAAATGTCACAGAAGCTTTTAAAGAAAATAGTTCAGCTAAAAATTAACATTCTGTCATTGTTCACTCAATCACTCGCATCATGCCATTTCAAACCTGTATGCTGTTATTTTTGGTGCAACACTTTTTCATACAAGGTCTATATGTATGCCCTTGTGCACTGTATTCCATGTCTTATAAAGTCATACGATAGATTTGCGTGAGGAAATAATTTAAGTCTCTCAAATGTCATGCTTAATTCTGCATTTTGAAGTGGTGCACAGAAACAATGACTTTTGGCATCAATGCAAAATATTTACTTTTATTCATTTGGCAGATGCCTTTATCCAAAGCAACTAACATCGCAGTCAAGCTATAAATAAATATACATATATATATATATTTAAATAAATGAATAAATAAATATAAATAACATCAAAGTGATGCTTTTAAATGTCTTTTACATGAACACAATTAAGAGATTTGGCAGAAGGGAATATTATCAGTGAACATCAACTTAAATTTCAGTCAGTTTTTATATAGGTATTATATAGTATAAGCAAATTATATATTATATACTACTGTATTATTTACTGTATTTTTGTGTTTTTGATCACCATAAACTCTCTTTGTATGCAAAAGATTCTTTTTTTTTTTATTTAAATTGTATTATTATTATTGCAATCATCGGAAAAAAATAACAGACAGGTTGAGTAAAAATGACAGAATTTTTATTTGTGTAAACTACTTCTTTAAACAGTTGAAATGCATATATCTAGCAACATCTAACGACACACATTTGAAGGAAACTATCACCCATTGAGTACTGGTGTTTTTGTTTTTACCACTGCAGTAAGAAACACACACACACTTGTTTAAGTATGTTATTTACAGTATGTTTCTGCCCTGAGGTGCTGATATCCGTCTAATGTATAAGAGCTGGACTGCACATTTACTCATGCTGGTTTCAAGCCCACTGACTGTCAGTCACGCTCACATGGAAACATATTCTGGCACAGAAACAGACCTTGGTGTTAACATTCATTCACGGCAGTGCTGTTAACACAGGCTGTGAGCTGCAGGCAGGCTTGCCAATCATTACGAGAGTAAGTTAACGTAAAGTTAAGTAAAAAAGCCTAGTGTGAAATCCTATTTCTTGTCATTTGGTGTTAAACACATGCAAACTTCTGCTATATATTTAATCGTAAAAAATGATGGCTTAAAATGAGATTTTCTGTCAAAACAGAAGTGTGGACTGCTTAGGGTCAACCTGGGTCATGTGTAGATGCTATTCCCTGTCTCTCTCTCTTTCTTTCTTTCATTTTTTCTTTCTTTATATATATATATATATATATATATATATATATATATATATATATATATATATATATATATATATATACACACTAACCTAAAGGATTATTAGGAACACCACACTAATACTGTGTTTGACCCCCTTTCGCCTTCAGAACTGCCTTAATTCTACGTGGCATTGATTCAACAAGGTGCTGAAAGCATTCTTTAGAAATGTTGGCCCATATTGATAGGATAGCATCTTGCAGTTGATGGAGATTTGTGGGATGCACATCCAGGGCACGAAGCTCCCGTTCCACCACATCCCAAAGATGCTCTATTGGGTTGAGATCTGGTGACTGTGGGGGCCATTTTAGTCCAGTGAACTCATTGTCATGTTCAAGAAACCAATTTGAAATGATTCGAGCTTTGTGACAGGGTGCATTATCCTGCTGGAAGTAGCCATCAGAGGATGGGTACATGGTGGCCATAAAGGGATGGACATGGTCAGAAACAATGCTCAGGTAGGCCGTGGCATTTAAGCGATGCCCAATTGGCACTAAGGGGCCTAAAGTGTGCCAAGAAAACATCCCCCACACCATTACACCACCACCACCAGCCTGCACAGTGGTAACAAGGCATGATGGATCCATATTCTCATTCTGTTTACGCCAAATTCTGACTCTACCATCTGAATGCCTCAACAGAAATCGAGACTCATCAGACCAGGCAACATTTTTCCAGTCTTCAACTGTCCAACTTTGGTGAGCTCTTGCAAATTGTAGCATCTTTTTCCTATTTGTAGTGGAGATGAGTGGTACCCGGTGGGGTCTTCTGCTGTTGTAGCCCATCCGCCTCAAGGTTGTGCGTGTTGTGGCTTCACAAATGCTTTGCTGCATACCTCGGTTGTAACGAGTGGTTATTTCAGTCAAAGTTGCTCTTCTATCAGCTTGAATCAGTCGGCCCATTCTCCTCTGACCTCTAGCATCAACAAGGCATTTTCGCCCACAGGACTGCCGCATACTGGATGTTTTTCCCTTTTCACACCATTCTTTGTAAACCCTAGAAATGGTTGTGCGTGAAAATCCCAGTAACTGAGCAGATTGTGAAATACTCAGACCGGCCCGTCTGGCACCAACAACCATGCCACGCTCAAAATTGCTTAAATCACCTTTCTTTCCCATTCTGACATTCAGTTTGGAGTTCAGGAGATTGTCTTGACCAGGACCACACCCCTAAATGCACTGAAGCAACTGCCATGTGATTGGTTGATTAGATCATTGAATTAATGAGAAATTGAACAGGTGTTCCTAATAATCCTTTAGCTGAGTGTGTATATATATATATATATATATTTTTTTTTTTTTTACAGTGTTTCCTTTTCACTTTTAACTTTAAAGTAAGAAACCTGGTTGCCTTCACATTTTGAACTACAAATTTGAGTTAGTACAAAGAAAGAGATTAGTTTAATTAATGGAAACTCAAAATATTACGTTAGCTACACAACATTAGTGAATCTAAGTTGATTTGACAAAAGAAAAAAAAGTTGTGGTAACAAATCATGAAAAAATGTTTTATAGTGAATGAAAAACACTTTTACAGTACACATCGATCTCGATTCAAACTAATGTCCACATATATTACCTCATTTGTTTAACAGTGAAAGTTATATATGTGAACATTAGTTGATGCACAATGAACTACAAAGTAACAAGATTAAAAGAAAATCTTCTATTGTCAATAATAGCTAAGGCTTTTCATTGATGCAACTTTTCCACCCTTATCGTAAAGTGTTGGAGGTTATAAAATAACTCATTTTCATGGAGGGACAAATTAACAATTGAAGTATAGTGATCCAACATCAAAATTAACCAGCTGTGATCAGCATAGACATTCATTTGGAACATAATTAAACCACCAGGCAATGAACCCTGAAATTACAAATGTTCTGGATACTAGAGTAAAACTCCAGGTGTTGAAACTCCAAAGCATTTTTCATAACTCTGGGAGTACTTGCAGCTGATAATGTTTATGGTTGATTCCATCCTGAGCAGCTTTAAACTAAACTCTAGCCTATTCTTCCCATGCGCTTCATTATTCGCAGCGCTCCACTTCTGTCTGCGGATGATAATGCATAAGCTACAGCGACGGCAGGTCACGTTTACGACACTTTAATCAACATGCTCCAACTCCAGTGACTACTGGCATTGTCTGGGGTGCAGAAAACTCCATAAAGAGCCTTACACAAACTCCAGCCACATGACTGAGAGGCAGGGGAAACGGGCCATGTTATATTTTAAAGATGTTTGTTTATTGAACTCTTCCCAGCTTGAAAGAGAAGTTTTGCAGAAGTCCCGCTGAGCGCCTCCTTCCAAACATCCCTCATCTACTGCGTCGGTTTGCACTAGTGCTTGTGGATGAAATGCTGCCCGTGAGTTTGCAAGGTTAGGAATTGGGAATTTTATTTGTGTAAAAAAGCCGGATCCAAATTATATTCATGGTGTTTGGATCTGTTAACACTCCTTGGGCCTTATTACTTCATTGATGCACCACTTTTGTGAAATGTCTTTAATAGGAATCAGACAAAACAGAATATTTAAGATTTAAAATATTTGCAGATAAGCAAAATGTATGCATTTTTTACTAAGCGGATAAATACCTGATCATGAAAAGATCCAGTTTAAATGTCTTCCAAGATGCATTCAATATTACCTGAGGCTTTAATATTTTAACTTGCTTATATTATATGTTTTAGCATGTTATTGAATATGGCAATGTTAATGTATTAGGTCTTGGCGGACCGTATACTGCAGCGGCTGCTGTTGATTTCTGGACTTGCTGATAGACAAGTAAGTATGTATGGTATGCTGCTGCATAAATAGACATGCATCAATCCTGTAGCAGATCTAGGCAAGTGGAGCTGGGGGAGGTGGAGGGTTATAGCAGGACTAGACTAAATGTTGAGCAAGCAATCTCATTGGCTGCAGGATCAGCAGAGGCCAATCAGCTTGTGCCATGCGGCAATGGTGTGATTGCTTGCAGATTGCATGTAAAGAAGATCATCCTGCGCCCTCTAGAGTTTCATGACTGAAGTATACATATGTATAGAATAATGTGGTAAACCTCTGGAGTCAATTATTCCACTTATAATACAGTTACCACACCTCAAGACATTGTTCAGATTTTTGTCCTTAAAACAGTCTTGTGTGTAGGACACATTTTAAATAAATACTATAATAGTATATAAATAATGCTAAAATTAAATGACCATTATTTACATGACCAAGTATACATTATGCATGACTGTGCATGTATCGGGCAGCAATCTGATCCATCAAAACGCAAAGTGACCAATTGTACAATTATTCAGAAATCGATTTCATACTTAAGAGAGCGTAACAAATGACTTGCTGAAATAGTCACTGGAGTCGTATTGCTTCCTAATAATTTCAAAAAGAATCATTAATTGATTCTAAAATATAGTACGGTCTGGCGGAGGAAAAATAAGAGGGAAGCTGAAAAGGAAAGTAATTTCAGAGCAGGGCAAGTTTTACACGTTGAAAGATGAAGACTTTTTCTTTTTTCTTTTGAATAACATGCACTGATGAATCATTCACAATAAAACCAGGAACATGCATTAAGAATTAAACAGGGTCAATTCTTCATGTTGACTTTAAACAAAACCAGAGTTGTTAATTGGAACGATCCCATCCCTCCTATTTTGTGACCCTCATTTGTTTAATGAGCTGTTGTCGGGTTGGTAAATGAGAAAAGAAACTATATGAAAAAGAATAACTAAATGCTGTTTTCTTAACAAACGTTAATTGCGATGCCAAGGACAGTGACAACAAAAGGTCATATTATATTTCCAATTTTGAGGGCAAAATTAATGCCTGAGGGGGTTTCTGGAGGGAAAAGAGGGAGGGATGGAAAAACAGAGACTTCTGAGAAAGATAGACGGAGAAAAATAATGTGAAGGAGGGAAAGATTGTAAAAGAGAACCACTGTGTGGGAGTTTATTGAGTGGCAAACACAGCTCCCTCAAGCAAAATCATCTAATTAGATTTCCACCCAACAGCCCCCTCATGACCTCTTAAGCTGCGGGACGCTCGAGAGCGAGAAGCCAAGAGTCTCCCAAACGTCTTCACGTTCTCCTGAGACTTCCAGGACCAAAGGTCTTCTGCCAAAGTCTTCCTCCTTCACACAGAGGAGGAGGATGGTGACCTCCGAGATGGAACGGGGACGTTCAAGGATAAAGAGTTTTAATTCCATTTGCGTGAACATCCACCAGCGATGAGGAGACTAACTAACCGTCAGCAGTTATTAGCATAGCATGATTAAATACACACAGTGCGTGGAAAACCTGGAAATATCAAGTTGTGATTTCTAGGCCAGGAAAAGTCAAAGAAATAAAGACAATAAAGAATTCTCGAATTATGCTCCACTTCAAAATAGTTAATTGGCTAGAAATCGAGTGCAATTGGTGTAAAATAGTTGAAGACATGTTTGCAAATGATTGCATGGGAAATCAGTGATTAATCATTTTAGAGAATCATTTCATTTCATTAAACCGGTTCAAAAAAGAAATGAGTCCCTGTACAGAAAACAAAATGAGAAAATCAATTATTTGTTTAGCAATTTAATTAATGCATGCATTTCAAAAATGCAATAAAACAACAATGCACTTCAAAATTATTTCATAATTTAATATTTTATTGTTACGTGTATAACTCAGATGCGGATAACAATAAAAGATGTCTTTTTCTTTGACTTTAACCACTACATGAATGCCAGAACTGGTTCACTGCATACAGACAGGCTCCTATCATTATTAAATCAGAATGGATATTCAAATGAAAAAGCACCATTAACTACCATCAAAAAATGTGGCCAGAAAGCAAAAGGGAGAAGCAAAAGTGTAATTCTTCCACATAAATAACCCTCATTATCACAGCTGACCTTTCAGTTACTCTGCATTTCACACTTCACATTTCAGCCTCCTCAGAGGAACAGTGCTGCAAATATATATATTTATTTGTCAATTTAAGACACAATTTATTTATTTATATTTTTACCTTTGAAATAATACATTGAACATGTATCCCCCCCTTAAAAGTGGCACTCCATCCATACAGTGTACAAATTACTTTCACTCGGAAACTAAATTTCACAAACTATCACAATGAAACGGCAAGTTACACGTTGAAGTGAAATTTTAAAGTAAAAAATCGTGAAATGCACTCCATTAATCTTTGTTTTATTTACAACTCATAAAAAAAATATCTTTATAGTGTTGTTCAGAGCATAAGTCCTGTATTATATTATAGTTTTTTATTCATATTTTGAATTGTTTTTTATTTTTAAATTTTCCTTTTAATTTTAATTTAATTATATTTATTTAATTACATTTGAATTTATTTCATTTGAGCTATTTTAGTACATCAAGTTAAACTAAATAAAAAAAAAATGATAAATGTTTCCTTGGCAAATAGCTGAAAGTTTATTTTTATATATTTTATTTTATTTCAGTCAAAGAAATTATGAACGCATGCAAAAGCAAAAGAGAACCAATGAAATGTGGTTTCACAAATTTTGTCAAATAAACACCTTAACCAAGTTTGGTGTTTTGTTCTGCCCTCATATTTAAAATATATTAAAAAAAAAATTTTTTTATTTTTTTTTAAATCCTCATATTGTGATAGCTAATCAAATTTGTAGGTTCGTTAAAAACAAATATCCCCTCCGGACATCACTTTTGGCCACTGCTGTATGTATTTTGAATGAAGGGTGGGCTGAAATAACTGGATTGAACACCGGTACAGTGTGTGTGTGTGTGTGTGTGTGTGTGTGTCATCATGAGCGCGATCCATCTACACGTGCATGTGTGTGCATGCGTGTGCATGTGAGCCACAGTGTACTTTCCCCCTCAAACATCATCTAGCTGGGACTGTCCCGCGGGAGGACCAGACCCTTGTGACCTGTCACAGTGAGCCGCTCTGTGTCGCTTGATGTCTTGTGTGGAGTCGACAGGCCTCTCGTCCCCGGGCCGTTCTTAGTATTTGCCTTTCCACTCGGCCTTTCCCTGCACACGCCACACTGTATGATATCTGTCTCTTCTCATCCGATCAGGCCCGCGTGCCCAAATACCACAGGGTTACGAGTCGAATGCCACACGCTCAGACTGCTTCACATGTCAATCTGAACAAGGGTCAGGCATGTAGATGATGTCAGATAACCAACGAGATCATGAATGGGACACAGCGTGAATCAGAGAGCTCGGGAAGGAAGCTTCAAATGTCTCTTTGTTCACTTGTGTCTTTAGTAAAGCCGTCTTAGGTAACTGTGGGTGAACGTCACTTTTTGAGGCAGAAATACGAGTTTAGGGGGAAAGACAATGGTAACAGTTTACAATAAGTTAATGCATTATTAACTAACAATGAGCAATGCATTTGTAGCAGCATTTATTAATCTTGGTTAAAGGGATACTCCACTTTTTTTTGGAAATAGGCTCATTTTACAACTCCCCCAGAGTTAAACTGTTGAGTTTTACCGTTTTTGAATCCATTCAGCCGATCTCCGGTTCTGGCGGTACCACTTTTAGCATAGCTTAGCATACATCATTGAATTGGACAAGACCATTAGGATTTAAAAAAAAAAAATGACCAAAGAGTTTCGATATTTTTCCTATTTAAAACTTGACTCTTCTGTAGTTATGGCCTAGATATGGCTAGGAACTATACTCTCATTCCTGCGTAATAATCAAGAAACTTCACTGCCGTACCATGAGTGCAGCAGGCGTAATGATATGACGCAGCGCCTGAAAATAGTTCCGTTGTGTTGACGGAAGGTGGCCTATTTTCAGGCACTGCGTCATATCATTACGCCTGCTGCACTCATGGTACGGCAGTGAAGTTTCTTGATTATTATGCAGGAATGAGAGTATAGTTCCTAGCCATATCAGCCTAGAAAATCGCAACTTTACATTTTCCGTCGGTCTTAGTGCATGATGTAACTACAGAAGAGTCAAGTTTTAAATAGGAAAAATATCGAAACACTTTGGTCTTTTTTTTTTGAGAAATGCTAATGGTCTTGTCCACTTCAATTATGTATGCTAAGCTATGCTAAAAGTGTTACCGCCAGAACCGGAGATCGGCTGAATGGATTCAAAAACGGTCAAACTCAACAGTTTAACTCTGGGGGAGTTGTAAAATGAGCCTATTTCCAAAAAAAGTGGAGTATCCCTTTAAGATTGGTTAATGAAAACACAGCTAGTTCATGTTAGTTGAGGTCCATTACATAATATTAACAGATTGAATTATATATTAGTAAATGTGATTACTCAATGCTTTAGACGTATTTTGCTAACTAATGTAATTATTATCAGCTCTAATCTGTTCCCTAACATTTGTACCAGGGTATAAAATAAACATGTAACAAAAGCAACACAATACTATGGTATTATCATGGTATTTTGGACATGCATCATTGCACCTAAAAATGCATGATAGAATGGTACACATCCTAAAAATAAGATAGTACTATGGTACATGTCTTAGAAATACAGGATAGCACCACAATGAAAATAAAAAGGTGATGGATTTACTTTGAATTCACTCAGAAATTTCTAGCAAAGTTCATACAATAATTACAAAGGTTTTACTGGTGTTTTTCCAAATCAAAAGTTGTATCTTTTTACATTAGTTAATCAACTGTGAACTAACATGAACGAACAAACAATACATAACTGTATTTCTATTATCTAGCATTAACCAGCAATAATAATAAATTGCTCATTATAAGTTGATGTTAGCTAATGTATTAACTAATGGTATCCAGTTAGACCTCATTGTTGATATTTTAGATATGGTACAATGGTAATATCATGCATTTTTGGACAATACCATGATAGCAATACTAATGTGTGTGGGTTTTTTTTAGCGCTTGCCAACTATAAAAAAATCAAAACCACGTCCCATGGATGCCTGACACATCTACCTGACACTTAAATCCGCGTGAGCTCATAAACACCTTCTCCTTCCATGTCTAACAGCGGTGTGACACCGCTGGAAGGGGAGTCGTGCCCCCGGAGCCAAAGCTGCTTATGAGCGATCGGCTAAGTCCTTTTTCATGTCTCTAGCCCTCTTTCTCTCCCTCTGCCTGATGTATTCACCTTTTACACACAAACAAATACGCTGCGTTGTCATCCTTCAAATGGGATCAAACTCCATGCATTTAGCGGCTTAGGCTAATCTGATTTCACTGTTGTTCTATCAGAAGTGCAAGCGGCGACGCTAGCGAGCGCTAGCAGGGAAAAGCCAACGCTAGTGGGGCACACCAACAAAGCTTGCTAATTGGGCTAGCATTAGACATAATGTACTGTAAAATTTGAAGTTTTTGAATCGCTCAAGAGCCCATCTGAAGAGAATATGACACGGTTTACAAATTATACATAGTATATAATAAGTCTTAAATTGTATAAGGAATTTCCATAGGTGATTTTCGAGGCAAACTCTTCTGAAGTTTATATTGTGCAATTCAAACGGTCAAAAAACCTGTATATTTGTATATCTGTATATTTGTGAAATGTTAATCTATTATAAATCGATAAAAGTAATTTTTTTTCTCTACAATAAGTTTCTATTATTTAAAATGTGGTTAATGCATTAGCTAATTATCAATATTTGTAATACTTTGTTAACATTAGTTGATAAAAATACAACTGTTTTTATTAAGTTCATCTCAGCTCGAATCCATTAAACAATATTCACAGATACAACGTTTGATAATAATAATAATGTGTTATTAAATGTTGAAAATGGAACTTTACTGTAAATCCTTTACCTTACTGTAAAATAAATCTCATATTTTCAAACAGGGTTATGCATCAAGAATTGAATTGAAAATGTAATTTATAAACTCCAGAATTGTAATACAAATTGTATACAATTTTAATTGAGCTTGCAAACACAATACAGAATTTCAGAATTCAAGGAAGTACAGTATAGAATTAACATTAATGAGAAATGGTTAAAATGCAACCTAAAGAAATTTGTATTTTATGTATTTTATCATATTAGTTTAAATATTTCATAGGGATGCCAGATATATCGGCCACTATATCGGTATCGACCGATATATGTTCATTTTTAATGTTATCATTATCAGCCTGATAAGAAAATGTGGCCGATATAATAAAGCCAATAAATAATGGATTATTTCCTTCAGCTGAGACCCTTCAGATTTGCACTGTTCACAATGGTGATGGTTTATGAACTGCTATAAAATATGACAAGTGCAACATTAGGTCTGTCAGATAGGCTACAATACATCATTATAATCGTGTGTTTGGGACGTGGCTTTTAATGATGAGACTTTTGTTTTTGTAATCAGGCTCTCAAAATAATATACAACTTTGGATTTAGATTTATTGGCCAATATCGGTTATCGGCTTTCAAATATAAATGATTATTGGTTATCGGCCAAATTTATTTTATATCGGTGCATGGCTGCATGCCTAATATCTCGTAATAAGTTAACCTTAGTGGAACATATAGCGGATGAACACTACATTTCCCAGAATGCATAATTTGTGTTGAATTTCTTTGAATTACTTATATTTATTTAAATTCCAATTCAACTTCTCGTGTATTGTGGCCAATTCAATTTAAATTCACTCTAATTATTATTCAACCAATTCTTTCAAGCCAATTCTTCAATTCAACACTGCAATCCCCAATATGTAACATAACAGAAAAAAAGCATTTCTCAACTAATTTTGAGTATGTATGGTAGTACAGTCTACTAATTATTATACATATTTAAACAAGAAGAGTCATTTTTCTCTGTTCTTAAGATGAATGCATTGCTTTGTAAGTCGCTTTGGATATAAGAGTCAGCTAAATTAATGAATAAATGCTAAATCAGCTTAATATGCAAAGATACAACGAGTAACCGTTCCCAACTTGTGAGCCAATCTGAAGCTGAATCCACTGAAAAGTGCTCAACACAGCAACACTGACTCTGGTTTGAAAGCAACAAACCAGATAGCATTGGTGACAGATTTATTCAAAGCGCAACTCCAGTGAAGCACATAAACACGTTCCCTCTCGTGACTCAGGCGTGGGTAAAAATGATGCATGTAAAAACGCCTCGCCGCTGAAGGATCCGCGACAGTGTTTATGTGGGGGACGGGGTTTGTGCATCTTAAAGCGCCAATCTCAGGTGAGAGATAAATGACTCTAATTGTGTGTTCCTCCACAGGACTAATTCCCCCCCAATCACCCGAGTGATTAATCACAGAGCAAGAGAGCGTGAGCAAAGTTTGAACGCACAAACCGCATCTTGCTCCGCGGGCGTCTCTTACTCACCTAAGCCAATTTAGTCGACACAACGCAATGGGGAACCCCGAGGTGATGGGAAACAAATCACGTAAACATGCTACAGGTTATCGTAAAGCTATTGCATCTGAAGCTACAGCAGGGGGCTTCCGGAGAACCGTGCGCTTAATGAGACAGATCTATTATGTTCAGCCATCACCGGATTGCACTTTACCTCTGTATTTGAGGGCCCGAGACGCTTGCAATTTTTCACTTTAAATGTGCTTCAGAAACAGCGGGTGTCACGGCCCTAGGTTTGAAATTGTCCTGCTGAAAGATGAAATGTCTCCCGAGCTGTTGTACCTTTTTCTACTCGACTACTGGTATTGTGTAGCGCTCAGTCTTTGTTCTGTCCACGGAGTTGCCCAGGTGAAAAGCAGCTCCACACCGTAACGCTATATCACAGAGCTCATGATCGTGGTTGTTAAGATGTGGGAACTACCCATATCGCTTTGAGTTATCACACAAAAAAGGACATTTTTTGTCACCCTTCTTCCAGGTAAACTTTTACTTCATTCTACATAACCTTGTAACCCTTAAAAAGTCATTGCTGGTGACAATACGGCTTCTCTCGCAAGTTTCCTTCCCGTTCTAGAGCTTTCCAAGAACATTTTCTAGATGTGTGATTTGATAGTTTCCATATAAAGTCAACATGAAATCTGAAATCGATTGGATTTTCTTTCATAAAGGGATCACGTTGGATAGTTCACCCTAAAATAAAATAAAAATGTCATCATTTACTCACCCTCACGTCATTTTAAACCCGTTTGATTTCTTTCTTTTGTGGAACACAAAAGAAAATATTTTAAAGGATGTTTCAACTGTTTTTGCCCATAATAAGTCCAAAACAACATTGGACCCCATTGACTTTCACTATACGGACAAAAAACAGTGAAACATTCCTGAAAATATAACCTTTTGTAATCTGCAAAATAAGTAAGTCATAAGGGTTTGGAAAGAAAATATCCCTTTAATACATATTTACTGGTCTTCTTGTGCACGATTCATTGATGTATGCTATTCCAATAAATAAATACAATACAAACAAACGAACCAACATACACACAATGATAAAAACATGTAGTATATACGTACGTAAGAGGTTAAAAAACATTCACTGTGTAGTTGTACTGTTATGCCTTTGAAAGGCTCTTTAGTCTTCATTTTCACAGCTGTCATTCATATTCATATGAATAAATGAACCTTTATCTGGGAGTTTCTTCAGAACAAGGAAGTAGTTAATATAGTGATTTACTGGAGAATTTAATTAATCTCAGGTATGTACTTGCAGTACAAAGACTAAAATGTACATCACAAAGACTAAAATGCTTGTAAGCAGCATACTTCAATGCTCAAGATTTGTATTCTACATTAAATTTATATGTAATTTAAATAATTAAAATTGAGTTTCAATTCTTAAAATAATCACAACATTTTTTTTTTAAATTGTACTTCAAAATCCTGCAAAAAGAAGCAGTTTTGCACACCTGAGAATAAAATAAATTATATTTTAATAGTTAAATAACTTTTAAAAAAGAAAGGAACATTCATTCCTTTCTTTTTCCAAGGATGAAAATGGAAGACTACAAATGCCCTTCTTTCACACATCTGAAAAATGTAGTACAAAGGTAACTAGTTCTTTACAACAACAAAAAATCTCTAAGAGTCCTTAATCCCACATAACAGTCCTCATTCAGCGGCTCTATTGTCGAGCGAAGCCCTCAAGCCACGCAGAAAGAAGGATTGCACACAATTTCCCATGACATCTCCGAAAGCAAACAACCTTTTGTTGTTCTGTACATTTCACGGATGCCCAAAAAGATGGGGCGGAAAATGTTTAACAGCACTGGATCAACAAATAAACAGAGCTTCCACGACAAATAACAACTTAAAAAACTATTCTGCACAGAGATGAGAATTGGGGCGACAAAGCACATTATGTCACGATTTTAAAAAATACCCCCCCCCCCCAAAAAACGTAAATTTTTCAATTGTAGTCTTTTAAATAGGCATCTGAAATAATAAGCTAAGTGCAATCTGGTGTTGTCAGTAATATAGATTTTTTCGATACATATCGATACTATAAAACAGTATAATGGGTCCGTGAGTCAGGTCTTAAAGTGACAGCAGCCTAATATACCGGCTGCCAAATTATGAGATACCATTAAAGATATCTATATGCTATTATTCCTCTATGCTATCAGTGTCCAAATTGTGGCCAGTGAAAATCACTGGAAAACCACTAGCCACAGTGGCTGGTGAGCAAAAAAGTTACTCTCAAGCCCTGCATTGGCTATATAGCTCAGATTGTGACTAATGCCATTGAAAAGCAAATGTTAAATGTCTCTTTATAACTTTATCACATGCAGAACCTGCTCAATGTCAAGTACATGATTACTCAGCTATTATAATGTTTAGTTGTAGCTCATGGATAAAGACGTGCAAATGACTAGTCAATGGAAGTACAAAGCAGAAAAAAACCCTATTCTATGGCTTCTTCAGAGCAGTCATGTCAGCTTTATTTATATAGCACTTCAAACTCAACGCAGCTTCACAGTGATAAACAGGAAAATAACAGAGGTAATGTTGTAAATTTGATCAATGAGGAAACAAATTCCATTTCAGCAAACTAGGGATAAACATGACTCTTTTGAAAAGAGTAACATATAGTTTAGGAGACTTTATATATGAAGACTAAAATGTTGCTGCCAATTTAAAGCAGCTTTGGGAACAGAGCTTTTCTATTCTTCAGAAATCCACAAAAGACAACATGAACAAACAGCACGAAGGTAAGTAAATAATGACATAAGTTTCATATTTTGGCTGAACATGTGTTCTTTTATTCCACGTGTAAACAAAAGCAACAAGTCTCTACAACGCGCTTCAGGTGAGTTTGCTGCACCGCTGACTGGACACTGCACACTTTTCCCACAACTAGTTTATAAATTGCCTTTGGGACGAAATGTCAGACGGATCATTCTTTCCAATTGAAAAAGGTCCACAGTAGGAGAAAAGCAATAATGAAACTAGTTTGACAAAAGCAGGAAAGCGATTGGCTCCGTACTAAATCTGACACTCCGTGATTGTTCTGCCACGACTCCAATGTTTCTGTCCAGGTTGGGAGGTCTTGTGGGGTCAGTGGAGGTCATGCAGTATCTCTAAGATGCTTCACTTTTTAGGACACGACCAAATAGGAAGGAGAGATTGGTGAGTTGAGCCAAACTACATTAGCCCGGCGAGATCAGACGAGATATTGAGCTTTGGAAAAACAAATCTTGTTAGGCGTTGTAAACTGCCGTCAAACTGAATCAGGGAGGCCATGCTGAGAGCGGCATTCCCACAATGCAATTAAGACTCTCGCCACTTCATCACGCCGCACACCTGATGTTCCCCGAGCGCTCTGCCACTGATAGATATTAACGGTGAGCCCAGCTGTCTGAGAGGAGCCGTCTGATGTCAGATTACATATGCTTTTCATGGAAATGACAGTTTTTCCCTTCCAGGTACCAATCGCTGCTGACAGCTTTATCAACACAAGAAGCCATTGGGAACAACTAAGTCAGTGTCTTCTGACCGGAGATATCATCCTGAGGAAAGCGACAGCGCACATGCAATACTGATGATTTTTGAGCGGAACAACATATATCTCGTTTCCGCTGCCTTTCAAACGCCGATGCGATCAAAGCGAAGCGCGTCTGGCGAGCGTGATTTCTGATTAGATTGATGAGACTTCTCAATGTGCAAAACATAGAGACGTTATGTTATCTCACCTGGCCAGGCTTGGCGTCCTCGCAGATTGAAGCCTCGTAAGGAGTGGCGAGTTCGGGAGGGTTGTCGTTCACGTCCAGGATTCGGATGCTCACCGCCGACTGAGACGACATGGACTGGTTATCTGAGGGAGACAGAGATGAAACAATCATCATGATGGACGAGAAGTCATATGCAGTTCTAAAAGTTTTTAAAAGGAACAACATGTAACTAAATTACATTAGTGTAGGTCAACTAATGACGTGACGGCAGGTTCAAGGTCTAGGAAACACACACAGAAGTGTTACTAGTATCTGTATCATGTGCTGTTTCTATATAAAAATGTCGATACAATGTAAAGTATTTGCTCTGGCTCTTGTTTTAAATTATTTTGTTCCATTATTATGCTTGTTGTTGTCAGCTGTTGATGTTGTTGTACAAGCAGAATGTGACGATTGGTCGGTGTGGTGTTTGTCCCGCCCCTCCTCCACTGTGATTGGACGGCTGGGTAAAAAGTGACAGTAATGAGCATAGATATCATATAATAAAGGCTAGATGTCTTACGGCGGAGTCACTTCCGGCATCACCGTTCGGCCATCTTGTCACAGGCAGGCTCTGATGTAAGGTGAGTGATCAGCATGAACACAAATCCTCTTATCTCGCTGAAATCTTGACGGATTTACAAACGGTTTGGTTTCTTACAAACGTTATTAACATGGCTATGATTCTGAATGCTTGAACATATATGTTATAATTATTCATATGTATGCAGTGTCATAACTACATCTCTGACGTTTATAACAAACCATACCGTTTGAAAATCGGTAGAAAATTGAGCAAGTTATGGTTATTTAAAATTACATGCACCATTAAAACACAATGTTACGAGTGAGCGAGCTGCCTGTGACAAGATGGCCGCCAGGTGCGGATGTCGACCTCCATTGGCCAGCAGCGCGGACGAGACATCTAGCCTTTATTATGGATATCTATGGTGATGAGCGCTGCGTTTTACCCAAAGATGAACATTCTTCAACTCTCTGCGACCGGTAAAAAACGCAGAGCGCTCAGTGTGAAACAGACGCAAAGTGCCTCGTTTGCACTTGTTATATGCTCATGGCTTTTTAAAAACGCGGTGCTCCTATTGAAAACAATTGGAAAAATACGCCAGCCACGTGAAAAACAACGCTTTGGTGGACACAGGGCACATGAGTCACTTTAGATAAAGCCATCTGCCAAATGCACACACACACATTTACATATATATATATATATATATATATATATATATATATATATATATATATATATATATGCTACAGGTTTTTGACCAGTGTATTATATATAAGTATATTTTGGCAGATTTGTTTCACTTTTCAAATATAAACAAGTGAATAAAATCTGCTAGAGACAAAAAATCTGTATCTATGTTTCCATGAAGAACCTTGAATATCCTTGGAACCTTTCCATTGAACAAAAGGTTATTTTTAGCGAAAAAAAGTTATTTAGATTTTTAAAATGTTCTTTGCATTAAGAAAAAAATAATGTTCTTTTAAGAACTGTTCACTGAAAGGTTATTTGGGGAACCCAGATTGGTTCTTCTATGGCATCGCTGTGAAAACCCAAAATTGTGAAAACTTTTATTTTTGTTCATTTCTTAGCTTTTTTCCCCCTTCTTCTTCTATTCCCCCAGTAAAATATCAAAATAACAAGATAAAGAGAACTTTAGGGTTCTTGCCTCAATATGAAAGAACCTGCCAAACAGGTTCTATGTAAGGAGAAATGTCTTACATGACGTCATAGTACTGTACTTTCATGGTTAATGTGGTATTTTTGTAGTGATTAATTCAATGCTTAATTCTTACAATTTAATTCAAATGAAAAAAACGAATTAAAACAAAATGAATCAATTCAAATTGATTCCATAAAATGATCTAATGATGGGACCCCTAAAAGGTTCTATATATGAAGCGCCTGACAGAACCTTTTTTTTAAAGTGGCATCAGTTACAATGGAATCACAATTACAGGCAACAATGTATCACACATTTGAGACATGGTTGTCATGACAATGGCAGAGTTTGCGATGGCCACATCTGTGAGATCCAGAACAAAGCAAACCCACCACTGCTCTCGAATTAACACCCAGATTCTGTTATTGTGTCCCTGCAAATAACAAGTATAGCACTCGATTCCACTGAAACTGTATTTTGCATGCATTTTTAAGGACAGTAAAACTGAAATCATCCTCTGTGAGTCACTGACCTGCACAACACACAGGGTGTGCACTTTATTAAGTCTGCAACACCGCCGAATATTAAAACAGAAGCATTGAAGTATGTCACACTACTGGACTGCCATCACAGTTTGTGTCTGAGGCACTTTTACAGTAATGATATTCTGCCAGCAGTGAATTCATCAGGAATCGAATTCTTCTGCAACATTTTTGCAAAAATTTCAATTAGCAAGTCAATTTCTAGGAGATGAACAACAACATACGCAGAACATTTTAATGATAAGAGCACACCGTTTGGGGCTGGCATAATCATATAAACACAGATACATGGATTCAATATTGGGCTGCAATATCCTTTTGATCATGGCCTTATTAAGCTACAATACAATGGAAATATTATTGGGAAATATGTACATAATTAGTTCATATAAGTAAAATGATCTAGTAATTAAAAAAGCTCTCTGTGTTGGGTGCGAAATTCTGTGCTTCATTATTTCATTAGAAATGTTTTAATTTTCATAAGAGATGCTTCTCATCACCAGCACAGCAGGCCATGGAGAGGGCCAGTGTTTTCATTGTAATGAGACATAATTACCTTTTTTAATTAACACAGCTGTAATGCTTGTGTTTATTTGCAGGGATGTACAGTAGTCCACGCATGTTATGTTATTTAGCATATGCAAATGAGGTCTATGCTAATTTAAATATGCTGTTTCATTGCCTTGTTTTTCAAGCCTTGCTTATGCATTATAAAACACAAACACATTTGTAAAGCAAAAATACATTTCTGGAAGTCAGCAAATTCACCCCAAAATCAAAAGAAAGAAAAGAGAAGTTATTTTATAATAATGATATTATATATTATATCTAATGCATGAAAAACAAATAATTGAACAAAAATAAATGAACAAACAAATAATTTGAAATCATGTAAATTGTTAAGTGTTCATCATGGTGTCGTATTTATTATATTGCCTGATATTTTGCTGATTTAAATAAAAAAAAGTCAAGGAAAAATAATGAAGGAAAAACAAACTACTAACAAAAAATGAACGAACGAACGAACGAATGAATGAACGCACGAACGCATATCAAATAAATACTTCAACTAAATATAAACTGCAACGTATTCATTCAGGTGGTATTTCATTTATTGCCTGATATTTTGCTGATTTAAATAAAAAGTGAATTTGAAATGAAGTCATTGTCAATCATTTCATTGTAAAACATTTTTGCTTTTGATTCTTTGGTAGATTTGGACATGTTTTCAAGAGAGTCACCCAAATACACCAATGGAAAAAGTGAGGAACAGATTTCACGTTTTATTCCCCTAAAGCAGGCAATACTTTCTCTGTGCTTATAGAGCACACATCAGATCTAAATTCATCTACCGATGTGTGTCTGCGATATGAAGAGAAGGGATTTGAGTAGATTACAAGATGCAGGTCTTCTGCTACCTGCCCAGCAGATGTTGGACGGCCACATATCTTCATGACATATTACCAGTCAGGTACTATATTAGAAAACCGCCACTTCAATCCTGTTGGAAAGCATGTGGACGGAGCTCGGCACGCGAGTTACGAGGAAATGAAGTCTTGTGGGGAATGGCAGTACAGTCAATCCAACAGGACAGGAGGGGGATCATACATTTCTATCTCAACAATCTTTGTCTCAAACATGTAGACGGCACAGCAATATACACTGATCGTCAGTAACAGCAAATCTTAAATGACAACATGATGATAGATTTTTAATATCAGATAGAGAAGCACAATACAAAAACATTTATTTGCTGACTTATATCTTTATCAATGCACTGGTTTGCCTAATGAGGACCTGTTATGCTTTTTTCAATGTTCATCTTTCTTCAGTGTGTAATGTTGCTGTTTGAGCATGAAAAAGCTCTGCAAAGTTCCTACAGTTCCTAGAGTTATTCTCTATATCAGTGTTTCTGTTTCTGAACTCCTGAAACGCCTCCATTGTAGTCTCGAGTTTTATTCCGGGAACGAACACGTCACAATATTCCTCATTTAAATAATTCATACGTAGAATAAAGGGGCGGAGCATTTCCCAAACACACTCAAAGCGCTTGACCAATCACAACACACTGCTCCAGCCGACCAATCAGAGCACAGTGTGCTTTTCAGAAGGAGGGGCTTCATAGAGACAGGAACTAAACAGGGGTGCGTTTCCCAAAAGCATCGTTAGCCAACTATGGTCGCAAGTTCCGTCGTTATCAGCAGTTCAACGAGTCGATGTTTCCCGAAACCATCGTTCCAACGAACATTCGCGAACAGCACCGCAAAGTTGTGTGTTTGAGCGACAGATCTCGAGCTGTGGTTAGAAGCAGTTTCTAGATTGCATGACATGTGGACTTAATAAATCCTTATCTTGAGCAAAATAAGCAAGCTGACATTCAGTGCAACCTGTGTCTTTTATTTAGATACATACAAATGTGTTTGACATCTCTGAGTTTGTCAAGATATTTAAAGCACAGTTTATGAAGAGTGCGCATGTGCGAACGTGCTCTACTATGTAAGAACGAGTCTATGATTGAATCTGGAAATAAAGCGAAATAACAGAGAAAAATTAGAAATATTCCTCAGATGCATGTCTGTAATATATATCAAAACATCAAGCATTAATTCGATCTCAAACAGTTTCATTAAAATAAGTTATTACTCCATCACGTGTGTGACGTCATAAACCAAGATGGTTGAACACCACTTTGCGACAATATGGTTTCGGAAAACAGTCGTGACTAGCTAGTTGATTTCTTCAACGATGCATCGTACTGTGGTAGGTAAGCAGCGAGTTACGGCGCTGTACGGGAAACACACCCCTGAGCGTTACTGACAGACTGGAAGAGAGGAGCTGCAACAATGGAGAATATGAGGGTGTTTTTTGAACAGAAAGCCCAAGTCGAGCCCAAAAACTAAATTTTAAGAAACTAAGACTTGGGGCATAATAGATCCTCTTTAGCTTAATAGTGTGGAGGGTTATTGCACATAGATCTAAATATAATATATCAAATACTAAACTGAATGAAAACTAAGCATTCTCTTAGTCTTTCATACATTGAAATGAGAGCGAATGCATATTTATGTATTCTTAAATTACATGTTCAAAATGGCCCTGTGTGAATAAGATCCTACATCAGATGTTCTGCATATTGTAAGAACAACATATTTAAACAATGTCTAAATCTTTTTCATGATTCATATCCAGTCAAATGTTTGTCTCTTAAAAAAAAAAAAAAAAAGAACAGAAAAGAAAAGAAGAAAATCAAGAAAAAAGTTCACATTGCCTTTGGTGCATTTCTGACTCATATGAGCTCCAGTGGGAGTCGACTCGCAGCAGGCTCAACCTTCCCTGCGCGCTAGCTGGCACTGAATTAGTATAACTAACACAGACTGCAGACCTATGGCCTAAATATGAAATTAAACTCGTCTTGTTTTATCAGCTCTCCCGGTTGCACTAACCGTGCCTAATGAGCTTCAAATGTTGAGCAAATTGACAAAACAACATCTCTGTCCTCAACCCACGCCAGAAGACATGAGAAGCACATCCAAGAGCTACAGTTTAGGATGAAAGCAAAGTGAATTTTTTTTTACTCCGAATAAGCTTGAGTAATTTAAAATAGTATAAAGTAGGCTAAATTTCACTTTAATAGTAAAAACACTGCTTTATTTTACTGCGTCATGGCCACACGGACAGTGGATGTCAGACACAATAACATCACTGAGCTCGAGTCATCGCTGTACATGAAATGCCTGAATCATGTTGTTGAACTTCATCTGACTCCTCAAGAATAAAACAATCCTCGCCAGTACAGTTTACTTACAAGAATAGACAGACAGACAGACAGACAGACAGACAGATAGATAGATAGATAGATAGATAGATAGATAGATAGATAGATAGATAGATAGATAGATAGATAGATAGATAGATAGATAGATAGATAGATAGATAGATAGATAGATAGATAGATAGATAGATAGATAGATACTATAGACAGACAGACGGACGGACGGACGGACGGATGGATGGATAGATGGATAGATAGATAGATACTATAGACAGATAGATAGAAAGATAGATAGATAGATAGATAGATAGATAGATAGATAGATAGATAGATAGATAGATAGATAGATAGATAGATAGACAGACAGACAGACAGACAGACAGACAGACAGACAGACAGACAGACAGACAGACAGACAGACAGACAGACAGACTTTTCGCGGCAAAGATCACAGACGGCCGCAGATTATTGTTGTTCAACATTCATTACTCATTAAAACACACACTCTTGATCCGGACAAACTCAGCATCATTAGAAAGGTTTAAGACTCCAGCTTCGACCACATATTTGACCACTGTTTATGATTAAACTGATTTGCAGTGACATTCATTTCTTAATTTATGCCAGGAGTGCAAGATAATTAATCTGTAAAGTTCGTTATTTTGAATAGAAATCATCACTCATAAAGCATTCATTCACGTCTTCTCCGGTTTATTTGTGTTCAAATACATGCAATATACAGCTATTAGTCCAATGGTGCGCATATTTGGAGAAATAATGATTAATTATCACATGTTTGTAAAAAAATTCATCATACAGAATAACATTTCTATTCATTTTCCACTGAATTATGCGATCTGAAGAGCTGTCTAACACAAGTTGCCAAAGGGTGTGCGAAAAATAAACTTTTTATCCTCAATGTCAAATGCTGCTCACCAAATCTAACTTAGTTATTTTCATTACAGAGAGCATGAACGCTTTAAATTCAAGAGACATTTAAAAATCAAAAATCATCAATTACCTTTGTACAATAAACTATACTGTGCTGCCACTGATGGCCAATGCAAAATCTGAAGCAAAGCCACGTGTGAGAAGCAGTGAATCACTGAAGCTACCGCTGTGTACTTTGGCATTCTCATTAAAAATGAAGACACAGAGTTTGGCTGTGATTACAGAAGTGTCATTTCTAGTTACAAATAAACCTCTCCGTATTTCTAATGGTCAAAAAGGGCCAATTTTAGAGCAGGAACATTGAAATTGTTACAAATCCAGGGAGAGTGCAGTGCAGTTATTTTTCACTCTCCACACCAAATGTCCTTTCTGTCGAGATAAAGACACAACTGTGTTCATAGTATCTCTTTACCCTAAGGGCAAGACATAATGGTTTTTCCTCTATTTATCACCTGAAAAAGACGAAGAGAGTAAGCGAGAGAGAGAAACCCTGTCTGCAGTTTGATATCTTACACCCTATCAAACGCACAGAAATTATATGTCAGTCTTCTTCAGCTGATAGGATTCTGCAGAGAGCCAGCGCTCTGCCAGACTTTCTGACAGTAAAACTCCAGCCTGGAAGCGTCGTGCCAAGACTTCAGAAAGAAAAAGAGCTGATAACTCCCTCTGGACAGAAAAGAAAATTTCATCCCCTCAAGTCAACTTTTTACAGCGCAAGTGAAGTGCGCGTGTTCGCTTGGCGTGCAGCCGCTTCTGCTACGCCTGCTTTAGTAGGACTAAACCGACGGCCTTGGAAAGATTGAAATTGTATTTATTCCCAGCCAACTGAGGCATATTGAACAGCCATTTCTGCGCATGACAGAGCTGAAAGGTCTTCCCAGATTTTGTCTGAAATATCATATTTACTAATATCACCACCAGCAATGGCGCATGAAACGTTCTCCACACATCGATCTGCAAACGTAACTCTTCAATGAACACTCATTACGTTCTCGAGTGGAGTGTGAAATTTTAAAATATGAATGTACGGGGGAATTATAAAAAGCATTTCCAAACTGGCCACTCGATGCCTCATTGCCCACTGACTCTGATTCCATGTATTTTGCAGTGAACAAGCACAGGCTGAAATTCGCTGGGAATTTTGATTAAGCCGTTGACTTCGATAACGGTACTTTTTTCTTTTTTCTGCAGAAAATGACTTTATTTAGCAGCAAAACCCAGGTATTTGAGTCTGAGATTGGGATTGAAGCATTTTCTACCAACTTTACTGTGGCAGATCTTGACTAAAGCCCAAGATGCAACACAACTGACATGGCAACCATATGTCTCGATAAAAACAAACTGTTCAAAACTACAAAAATGAGATCTGAATGTTAAAAGAGAAAAAAGGGTCACATCTCCGCTCCGCTAATAGATCTAGATGGAAAAAGATGATGGACGTTTTCAACAAGAAATAGTGAATGAATGCCGTTGCATTATATCAAGTGTCTGTATTTGTGCTCAAAAG
The DNA here is from genome assembly GCF_029890125.1 of Rhinichthys klamathensis goyatoka. Taxonomy (NCBI): domain Eukaryota; kingdom Metazoa; phylum Chordata; class Actinopteri; order Cypriniformes; family Leuciscidae; genus Rhinichthys; species Rhinichthys klamathensis. The sequence continues at coordinate 5,219,639 of NW_026606822.1, forward strand.
TGTATTTGTGCATTGTTATTTATTTACAATAAATGACACTTGCATGATATTATATTTTCTCACTGCATGTTATCTAATGCAATGACATTCAGACCATCAGACAATAAACCATTGCGCATTTTTTAAAGTTGATTTCTACATCAATCTATCATGCAAAAACAATCACAATGGGGTTATATATTCTTTATGAACACAATAACTGCTTAGCTCCCTCCGTCCACCAATCTAGCTTCGTTATCTCAGCATTGTCTTTATAAGACACTGTTCCCAGAGTGCTTTGCTAATATTTCCATTATGTTATGAAAATGTTATTTCTGAACGTTCAAAAAGTCCAGTTTTTTAAAAATGTTTTGAAAACTTGTTTTTTTCTTTTCTTGGTTATGCGAACTTTAAAGGGACAGTTCACGCAAAATGAAAGTTCTGTCATCATTTAATCACACAGTGAATTTCTAGTACGGGGGAAAAACACCATGGAAGTCAATGGGGTCCATCAACTGTATGGTTTCTCACATTCTTCATAACTTCTTCTTTTGTGTTCGGCAGAAGAAAGAAATTCATAGAGGAATGGAAAAACGTAAATGACAGAATTTTCATTTTTGGCTGAACTATCCCTTTAATATAAACATTCCATTTGATCATTCTTCAAACATTATTGGAATGTTAATTTCTGAATGTTTATCTTGAGCATTCTGAAGCAAATAGTAGCATTTAAAATGTTAGATGAATGTCAGACTAAAATGTTTCAGGACAAAAGCGTTTCTGTATAAATAATGTATTTGTGCTAACGTTTTCAGAACATTATTACTAGACCACATAACTTTGAACAACCATTCTATTAACGTTACTGGAGGAACGTTTGTTCATAATTTGCCAGAACGTTACCTAAAGTTCTGAGAATGTTCATCATATTTCAGCAAACGGCATATTAAACTGAAACCCATCCCTCTGTTTTGACTTTAAAGGGAATTATTCCTCTGAATTAGATACACAGAATTTAGGCCACTTCGTAGACGACTGAAAGCCGTGCGATTGATGAAGCGAAGTGTACCTGCTTCCACCGCTGAAACCGTGATGTTGTGCCAGCCGGCTGTCTCTCGGTCCAGGATCTTTCCCAGAGTGATAGCACCTGTTACAGGATCGATGTTAAAGATCTGCTCCTCGTCTGTGCTTCTGTCTATGGAGAACCTGGGCATAAAGGACAAATACAGGTTTAAAGAGACATTCACTCAAAATCTTTTTCTTTTTAATAATTTTACTTGGGCTGTCAAGCACTAAAAGAACATGAAAATGAACAGAGCAAACTTTAAGCTGAAAATCTGGACTTCCACCCTAGTCCAACTGAGAAGTGTTTTGGCATACAGCTAAACATGCAACAAATGCAATACCATAGATGAAGAATAACAGGGAAAGGAGGAAATTGCACACTAATGTCATGGTTTGTGACGCTTAATAATGCAACGGTCTATTTGGATACTTTGATGGTGCTTTTATGTCCCTGACAGCAACTGTCACCATCCACTTTTACATCATACATAATTACATACTACAATCAAAAGATGTTACAAAACCCACACACACTTCTCTCCAAATGTTCAAATGCCATTTAACCAAATGTGTTATTATTCAGGTAGCTGCTATACAAATGTCAAAAGTTTAACTAACTTGCAAGATACTCTTCAAACTTTTGCTCTGTCATAATAGTTGTCGAACTGACAGATCAATAAAGAAAGTTGGTGCCAATGTACACTTTAGAAACCCCTGTGACAACACAGAGAATGAACTTGAGTTGGATTTGGAATTGAATTAATAATGTATTTTATATTCCAATTCAGTTTCTGAATTTGAAGTGAATTTGAACTGATATGGAACACACGATGCATATTGCAATTTGAAATTAACTGTATGGAGGTCAATTAAAATGAACTGAAATTCAAATGAATTCATATGATTGCAATTTTTAATTACATCGATAAAGTTCAGGAAAAAGAAAATTAAATTAGATTTAAAAAAAATTATTGTATATAAGTTGTAGTTTATTTAGTTTTAGTTGTGTTATTACTTCAATATAAACTAAACTAAAATAAAATAAAAAAATCCTTGGAAACTAACTGAAATATTTTTTATACATTTTTATATGTATATTTTATTTCAAGTAATAACCCAGACAGATGATAGATAGATAGATAGATAGATAGATAGATAGATAGATAGATAGATAGATAGATAGATAGATAGATAGATAGATAGATAGATAGATAGATAGATAGATAGATAGATAGATAGATAGATAGATAGATAGATAGATAGATAGATAGATAGATAGCACATACACCTAATTGAAGATACAAATTACTTTGAGTTTGTATTCATCATAATTAAAACACTAATTGTAATTTCTAGTCATGAATTGTGAGGACAAACTAGAGTCAGTACTTCAATTGCCCCCTCCAAACAAATGATTAATATTTCATACAGTGCTTTGATAAACCATTCCATATTTTCATCCCATGCGGAATACAAACACCTCTGACAGAATGATGAGGTGACGAAACTCAATGAGGTTTTCGTAATTTTTCACACTGACTCGCTGTACTCACTTCATTTTTTAAGACCCCTGGGGGTTTAATGTCAGCTTCTGCAGTTTTAGACTTTATATGGAATACACATTTATACAAATGAATTCACTTCTTATTTTACCTTATGCTTATTACTCTGTGCCAATAGGTTAAGGCGGCTCTTTGGAAATAGTTAAAGTGCCCAAAGGGAGATGGCAGAAAATAACCTATTAAAGCTGAGGTGGAGAAGAGTCTGAATTTAGTCCGTGGAAAAGATTTTTCAACTACATTATTCTTATTGACTTTTAATGAAGCACAAGTCCAGTGCTGGTTGATTTAAAAAAAGTCCTTGAGTTGTTGCATGTATTAATGTATGACTGCATTTAATACATTCTTCATGTACAGATAAAGAACAACAAAAACGTACTGAAATGTGGTAATGGTAAATATGGAAATGGTATTCCAGCATGGAAATAATTAAGTTTGATTGCTTAGGAAACTAATAGAACACATCCGTCCTCAAAATCAATGTGACCCAAACTTTAAACATTAAGAAAAATAAAATCCTGCTCTACACTGCAACTGCACTGATTTTCTTCCTCTGTATTTTGTCTTGTTTTCCAGTACAAATATCTAAACATCCTTAAATCGAGATACATTTGAGAAGCATAATGACTTGCGATATTAAGACGAAATAAAGATGTATCAAATTTAAGCAACCTTAGGCTTAACACCTAACCAGACGCACTGACATAAGATTCCAGCGACAAATGTCCACACCAAATGTGACACGACTACGTGACGCCACAAAATCAATCCAAAATCACAGCCAATGAGAAGAGCATGTGGGCGGAGTCTCTCTACAACCGCACTGCACTCGCAACCAAATCAATCCAAAATCACAGCCAGTTAGAAGAGCATGTGGGCGGAGTCTCTCTACAACTGCACTGCACACGCAATCAAAATAATCCAAAATCACAGCCAATCAGAAGAGTGTGTGGGTGGAGTCTCTCTACAACCGCACTGCACTCGCACTCGCAACCAAAACAATCCAAAATCACAGCCAATTAGAAGAGCATGTGGGTGGAGTCTCTCTACAACCGCAGTGCACTCGCACTCGCAACCAAAACAATCCAAAATCACAGCCAATTAGAAGAGCATGTGGGTGGAGTCTCTCTACAACCGCACTGCACTCGCACTAGCAACCAAAATAATCCGAAATCACAGCCAATCAGAAGAGCATGTGGGCGGAGTCTCTATACAACCGCACTGCACTCGCACTCGCAACCAAAACAATCCAAAATCACAGCCAGTTAGAAGAGCATGTGGGTGGAGTCTCTATACAACCGCACTGCACTCGCACTCGCAACCAAAATAATCCGAAATCACAGCCAATTAGAAGAGCATGTGGGTGGAGTCTCTCTACAACTGCACTGCACTCGCACTCGCAACCAAAACAATCCAAAATCACAGCCAATTAGAAGAGCATGTGGGTGGAGTCTCTCTACAACCGCACTGCACTCGCAACCAAAATAATCCAAAATCACAGCCAATCAGAAGAGCATGTGGGTGGAGTCTCTCTACAACCGCACTGCACTCGCAACTAAAATAATCCAAAATCACAGCCAATCAGAAGAGCATGTGGGTGGAGTCTCTCTACAACTGCACTGCACTCGCACTCGCAACCAAAACAATCCAAAATCACAGCCAATTAGAAGAGCATGTGGGTGGAGTCTCTCTACAACCGCACTGCACTCGCAACCAAAATAATCCAAAATCACAGCCAATCAGAAGAGTGTGTGGGCGGAGTCTCTCTACAACCGCACTGCACTCGCACTCGCAACCAAAATAATCCAAAATCACAGCCAATTAGAAGAGCATGTGGGTGGAGTCTCTCTACAACCGCAGTGCACTCGCACTCGCAACCAAAACAATCCAAAATCACAGCCAATTAGAAGAGCATGTGGGTGGAGTCTCTATACAACCGCACTGCACTCGCACTCGCAACCAAAATAATCCAAAATCACAGCCAGTTAGAAGAGCATGTGGGCGGAGTCTCTATACAACCGCACTGCACTCGCACTCGCAACCAAAACAATCCAAAATCACAGCCAGTTAGAAGAGCATGTGGGCGGAGTCTCTATACAACCGCACTGCACTCGCACTCGCAACCAAAACAATCCAAAATCACAGCCAGTTAGAAGAGCATGTGGGTGGAGTCTCTATACAACCGCACTGCACTCGCACTCGCAACCAAAATAATCCGAAATCACAGCCAATTAGAAGAGCATGTGGGTGGAGTCTCTCTACAACTGCACTGCACTCGCACTCGCAACCAAAACAATCCAAAATCACAGCCAATTAGAAGAGCATGTGGGTGGAGTCTCTCTACAACCGCACTGCACTCGCAACCAAAATAATCCAAAATCACAGCCAATTAGAAGAGCATGTGGGTGGAGTCTCTCTACAACCGCACTGCACTCGCACTCGCAACCAAAACAATCCAAAATCACAGCCAATTAGAAGAGCATGTGGGCGGAGTCTCTCTACAACTGCACTGCACACGCAACCAAAATAATCCAAAATCACAGCCAATTAGAAGAGCATGTGGGTGGAGTCTCTCTACAACCGCACTGCACTCGCAACTAAAATAATCCGAAATCACAGCCAATTAGAAGAGCATGTGGGTGGAGTCTCTATACAACCGCACTGCACTCGCACTCGCAACCAAAACAATCCAAAATCACAGCCAATTAGAAGAGCATGTGGGTGGAGTCTCTCTACAACCGCACTGCACTCGCAACCAAAATAATCCAAAATCACAGCCAATTAGAAGAGCATGTGGGTGGAGTCTCTCTACAACCGCACTGCACTCGCACTCGCAACCAAAACAATCCAAAATCACAGCCAATTAGAAGAGCATGTGGGTGGAGTCTCTCTACAACCGCACTGCACTCGCAACCAAAATAATCCAAAATCACAGCCAATTAGAAGAGCATGTGGGTGGAGTCTCTCTACAACCGCACTGCACTCGCACTCGCAACCAAAACAATCCAAAATCACAGCCAATTAGAAGAGCATGTGGGCGGAGTCTCTCTACAACTGCACTGCACACGCAACCAAAATAATCCAAAATCACAGCCAATTAGAAGAGCATGTGGGTGGAGTCTCTCTACAACCGCACTGCACTCGCACTCGCAACCAAAACAATCCAAAATCACAGCCAATTAGAAGAGCATGTGGGTGGAGTCTCTCTACAACCGCACTGCACTCGCACTCGCAACCAAAACAATCCAAAATCACAGCCAATTAGAAGAGCATGTGGGTGGAGTCTCTCTACAACCGCACTGCACTCGCAACCAAAATAATCCAAAATCACAGCCAATTAGAAGAGCATGTGGGTGGAGTCTCTCTACAACTGCACTGCACTCGCACTCGCAACCAAAACAATCCAAAATCACATCCAATCAGAAGAGCGTGAGGTTAGAGTCTCTGATAAATTCATAAATATTACACAATATTACATAATAAATGTACCACACCGCAAAAACACTGAAAGAATACTTAATATTTTTGTCTTGTTTTCCGTTCTTCTTAATCCGAAATTCTATAACATTAAGGAAAATTAAAAGAAGAATAATGTGAGGTAAGAAAAATCAACTTGGGGAAAATGGCTATTTTCACTTGTTTTAGGCAAAAATTCCCTTGTATCTTGATATAAGAATGTTTAGATATTTCTACTGGAAAACAAAACAAAAATGTTTTTTTTAATTATTTTTTTTCTTCAGTGAAGTACCAATGTCCCTCTTGGAGCTCATAAAAAGCCACAGCCACAAGGAAAACAAACACATATTTTCTGTCCAAATAGCAGGAGTGTGTTTTCCAGCAGGTACAGTGCTCTCTGAGGGCTCGGTCCACCCTGTGTCCCGCTGGTATTGGGTGGTTCGGGCACGAGAGAGAGTGATGGGGCTCTGGGCAAAGCCCCTGTTTGCTAGCCCAGTCCAATGGAGATGATTAAAGTGGTACCGATGGGCAATGGCTCCATGCCATATGCAGATGTGTGCCAGCCAACCAGCCGAGTTGCTTGCCACTGCGCTGTGCTTTATAACACCTGGAGCACTTTGAGCGCAGCCTCATGCATTTTTAATGGAGGTAATTTGCAAAGGCTATGTGTATGTGTGCCAGAGAGACTATACGGCCAGCCAAAGCCTTTTACTTCCCTTGTGTGTCACCTTTGAGCAGCAGCAATGAGTAAATCATATTTCTGTGCGCTGATGGCTCTGGAGAATAAAGAGCTCTATCAGGATGTCGAATTGCATGACAAAAATGCAGGGCGGGCATATTCGGTAATAGCAATTCAGTTGGCATGCCTACAGACCACCCGCAGCGCGTTCACTGACCATCTGATGCATTTACTAAGATAGAAACAAACGCTAATTTGGTTTTAGACTGGTTTTACGCAAGTTCCTCAAGTAACGACATATACAGGGTTCTTTATCAATCTCCCCGGACGCAAATGATCATTGCCACAGATTAACTGGTTAGACGTTAGAGTCATCAAATATTGAAAAGCAGGTTTTAGTTTGTGCTAGAACACGACGGACCGAACACCACTGGATCCAACATCAATTTCAGTGGATCCACCACGAAAATTATTGACCTGTAGATTATAAAATTATATGACCTGTACATTTAAAACAATTTTTTTTTTTTTTTTTTAAATCTGATTAAAAATAGCTTTTGTTCATTGAAATAAAGCTAATATAAAATAAAATATAAATATTAAATTATATATATATAAAATTTAGAAATTACAAAGGTTTGCTTCAGAAAAAGCAATAATTGTTATATATTTTTTTTTTAAAAGGGGAAAAGCCAACAAACTAAAATGAAAATATAAAAATAAAAGCTAATTAAAAATATTAATAAATACTATAATTGTATGTAAATAATAGTAAAATAATACTGATTAAAAAATCAATAAACAAAATAATTATAAAGTCTATGTTACATCTTATCAGATCACAGAAATTCTATGAACATTTTGCACGGTGTTGAAAATGTTTATATTTAAAGTAAAAAAAAAAAATTATGATAATAATTTAAATCAATTGGTAAATCAATGTTAGAAGTCAGTGTAACAACATTATAATCTACAATATGCAAGTAGGAAAAATATTTATAAAATAAAATAAAAATAAAAAAATATTTATATTTTCAATACCGATCAATGCTTGTGTATCGTCTGATATCTGATATGAAAACTATATATTATGCATCTCCATTTTCACACACAAAAAAAATTTTCCATTCTAGATTGTATTGCAGTATAATCAGTAAAGTAAAGTAACCCGCTCCTTAAAGGCATATAAAAACAAACTTTGGCCGATCACTTTACACGCCGATCACGCTGTCTTTTCCTGCATAAGTGTGTGTGCTTCTCGGCCAGAATACGCTGCAGTGTGGACCAGACTTTCTGCCTCGAGTCACAGCTCTGGAAACGCAAGACTACACAACAGCAGACAGAGAGTTTTTGCGATTGAGCAGACATCTGACATGCTTTCCAAGGCCTTGAGGTAAAGGAGCTTTTCTAGACTGTGCATGTGTGTTGGTAAAGAAGGATGGCAGGTTGATAACTGTGCGTGCCAAGGTGCCCATAGTGTGATGGGAAAAGCCTCCGGCCAGCGAATTCCAAGAGCCACACTTTGTTACGCTTCCGTGACTCGGTATATCTCCAGTAATAGGCTCTTCAATGGAAGAAATTGATCCTTGTCTAAACTAAGAAGAAGTGGACTGTGGCCAGGGTGTGAACACACACACACGCACATAAACAAACTGTTTTGCCTTTTCACTTTATCTCATTGAGGCTCACAGTCACTGAAGTTGTGCATTGTGATAAAATAGCTGATAAAGCATGGTGGCTGCCAGGCTTAATGATGTATTTAAATTCAAAAACCCTGTAAGATCAATAGCTGCAGAGCTGTGCAACAAAGTTTTGCCCATGCAACAATTTTTCTAAAAATGTCTGGGCAAATTACTACTAAATATTTAAGGCTGCAGTGTTTCTTAACGTGATTTATCCATTTATAAACAACATCACAATCACAATCAGTCAACATAAAGCATCTGCAACCCATTTCAGCTCCTTAAAGTGACATATTTCCAAATGAAACCTTACTCTAAATGATCGAGGAACATCTCCCTCATGTGTAAATACGGTTTATTTACGGGCCACACTGTACCTGACGGGGACGTTATCCATATCCGGATCCTTTGCAGTCACAATTCCCACCAGCGCACCCATCCGAGCGTCTTCCTGAACCTCCATGACGGTGCCGGCCGGAGGGATGAAGATGGGAGGCTCATCCACATCCGACACGCTGACCCTCACGATGGTTTGGTCCCGGAAAGACCCGAGATCCACGAAACGAGGGTCCACGTGTTTGTTTACAGCCTCTACGACCACATTATGTGTGCGCTTGTTCTCAAAGTCCAGAGGCTGGAAAGAAAGAGACAATAAGAAACTCGTCAGGAAAGGATGAATAACCTGTTGTACTGCAATCCTTCTGTCGTCTGATTGATAGTTTAGACTTTTTAGCAAGTAAAAATATTTTTAGTATAATTGTACAAACGTCCACCTTCAGCTCGTGCTTCACAAGTCTTTTTGCAGTGAAATCTTTACTGATTTTTTTATAAAGTAAACATAAGGATAACTTTTATGTTGTTAGACTGTAAAAAATTATCGTGATTTTAACGGTAAAAGACTGAAAAAATGCTACAGTGCAAAACTGTTAATTGGTTATCAGAAAGGTTCCTTACTATATACGGTAAATAACTGTAATAGATCTTATGGTACATTTAATGTAATTTTACTGTAAAATACCATTAGATTTATAGTTTTTGGAAGTGGAAAAGAACAACTCATGTTGTTAAATTAGTGTTTACTGCATTTTTTTTATTTCATGTGTGTTACCATGATGGTGTTTAATGTTTGTGTGAATGACACTGTGCAGCTTCAATATAATAGTATTAACCTTCTTGTGGAAGATTGCTTGTGATGAGCTTTGATTGATCATGTGACTCTCATCACGGCTGTGATTGGTGGTTTGCAGTGTATTACAATGGTACAAAACAGATATTAATACTTCAATATGTTGGTAAATTAACATTATATCAGATAATAAAATACAGTTTATTACTGTAAATTTTAAGTTAAATCTGTAAAACCAATAACATTGATACCATATTTTTGACGGTAAAGTTCTGGCAACCACAGCTGCCGGTATTTTACCGTAAAAATTATGTTTTATTTTTTACATGTTTCAAGATGAACACTTACTTGACTGAAGCAACTTCGGTTAATTTGATTACCCATACATAATTTTTTAGAAAAATCATGAGTATCAAATATGATCATCAGGCTTTTGAGGAAGGTTTATTTATTCATCTTTCAATCATCATTATGCATTGCATTATGTTTGAAAACTACAGAGCTTTGGTCATAAAACTAAGCATTTAAATATCATCTTACTAAGACATATTATTTGCAGATAGACTGATATTTATATGCATTTTATGTAAGTAGTTTGTTATAGTGTTATAAAATTCATTAATTTACAAGCTATCAGAATTTCATCTTACTTCTTGACCATATAAATATCAACATCTGCACCAAATTGCATATTTTTGCTCAGTTTGGGCCTCTGAATAAAATTTTATTAATAAGACCTCCATATTTTCACTAGCTACAATGTGAGCCATAAAAGCCTGATATATCAAATGTGAAACAAAACATAAAACACATATGCAAATTCGTTTTTTTTTTGTTTTGTTTTTTTATTTTGTCTAATGGTTAAATAAACAGTTCAACTAAAAAAAATCCAGACTATAATTATTTTTCTATGACAGACTTTTTTAGGGTTAAAGAAAAACAATTAATAATTTTAAATACTTTTTTCGATGTAAGATTTGAAGTGCACTTTTGTACATCTGTGCACATCTGTTGAATCACCGCTTGATGTTATAAAACAGTAGTTGCACTGAACATCAGAAAGCACACACACACACACAATACGGGCACATGAAGGGCAGGACGACCTTCAGAGCTTGAAATGGCACGACGGAGAGGTCTTCCATCTACCTTTTTGATGGTGATGACGGCCTCTTGTGTGTCTCCATCGGTCGAGACCCTGAACAGCTCTCCCCCCTCCTCATCTTTGATCAGGTAACTCATATCCGTATTCTCACCCATGTCTGCATCTGTCGCGATCACCCGGCCAAGAGGCGTCCCAACGCCCGCACCCTCAGAGACCGAAAACTGATACATCTCTGTGAGGGAGAGACAGGGCAAAACTTTCATATCGGTTACATTCATGCATATTAGGACTGAAAAATGCAGAAGAAAAAATATTTAAAATTTGATGATATTTATATAATAAAATATAATACAACATATACTTTCTACGTATGTATGTATTTGATCTAAATGAATTAAAAACGGGATTTTCTTCAGTCACAGTAAAAATCTAGTTAATGTTTTTGTACCATTTTTCACTAAATGAATAAGTCAATAAAACAATAAGTCAAATACACCAGTATTTTATAAACCCATGTTGATTTATCATTAAAGGAAGCAGTTCGCCTAAAAAGGAAGTGAAAAAATATATATTTTAATAATTTTATATGCACCAATATAGCAGTAGCAAAATTCCTCCCCGAGGCTGCACTTATTTAATCAAAAATAAAGTAAAAAAACAGATATATTGTGAAATATTATGGCAATTTAAAATAGCTGTTTTCTCTGTGAAAATAATTTAAAATGTGATCAAAGCTGATTTTTTTATCATCATTACTCCAGTCTTCAGTGTCACATGATCCTTCAGAAATCAATATGATGATTTGCTGCTCAAGAAACATTTCTGATTATTATCAATGTTGAAAACAGTTGTGCTGCTTCATATCAGGATTCTTTGATGAATAAAAAGTTCAAAAGAACAGCATTTATTTGAAATAGAATATTTTGTCACAAAGAAATAAAGAAAGTCTGCGTATGTAATCATTAAGAATCAATTTCTCTGGAGAACATGAGTGTGCCTTTCACACGCTGAAGCCGACTGTCGCTCTGTATTTACTCTGAAGCTGTTTCAAGTACACAACACAATGACAAACCTCACTTTAATAAGCATCTTGGCCTTACATAATGTCCATATGTAATATGTTTGAGTGCAGTGTGTGTCATAGCGGAGTATAAAGATCTCAGTTTGGCCCACAATGCAAAAAGCAGCTTAATGAATTAGATGCTACAGCAAAACTGGCATAAATGAGGCTTTTGTGGAGAATGAGAGAGGAAAAAAAGAGGAGAGTCATCGAGATATGGAGAAAAACAGACACTAGGGCATGCGAGACAGTGTTACAGCGAGTCTCTTTGCTGTAATAAAGCTAATGCTGCTTTTCCTCTGGAGGAAATGGAAAGAGAGAGCGGAAGAACAGCAGAAAGGGGAAATAATACCCGAATGTGTTTCATTGCTCTTTATACGGTGTGGCTGCAAACACACACACACACACACACACACACACACACACACACACACACACACACACACAGTCTTGCTTCCAGACATGAAATGTATTAAAGTGTTGCCCACATGGTCGGCTCTGATGTGAGCAATGAGACAAAGTGCTTTTTATTTGTCTGAGCCTGTGATGTGTGTTACAATCCACTCTATTCAGAGCCACACCTCACGCACTACAAGTCAAGCACATATATCTGTCAATTGTATATATACCTTTGAGAATGTACTGAGACAGCATTATATGATTAATTTTTTATATATAATCCAAGAAAATCAGGCATTATGATGCAACACTGGGAGCACAAAATTCTACATTAGTATAATAAGATTTAGTCTCCCAAACTAACACAAGCTATTTTTTATTTTTATGAAATTAATACTTTTATTCAGCTAGGATGCAATAAATTGATCAAAAGTGACAATAAAGACATTTATTATGTTAGAAAATATATAAGATATAATAAGAAAAATAATAAGAAATGCAGCAAATCATCATATTAGAGTGATTTCTGAAGGATCATGTGACACTGAAGACTGGAGTAATAATGCTGAAAATTCAGCTTTGATCACAGGAATAAATTACATTTTACAATATATTCACATAGAAAACAGCTATATTGAATGGTAATAATATTTCACAATATTACCGTTTTTACTGTATTTTTGTTCAAATAAATGCAGCCTTGGTGAGCAGAAGTGACTTCTTTTAAAAACATTTTACAATCTTATTGGCCCCAAACTTTTGAACGGTAGTGTATATTCAGATATATCATGTAACAAATACATTTTAAAAATATAATAGCCTAGATAGTACAGCCTCACACATCAGATAATATCTACCTAAAATCAACAAGCTTTATTTCTAATCAGAAAATCCCTGCCAAAAAAGTTATTTCAGTCAGTGGAATTATTTCGGGCTGCAAGATTTGGACTGGGGCTTGAATGGTTCTGGCCGAACACATCCGCCTGACAGGCTCTGACGGGACGTTTGATAGACCTTCGGAACTGACAGCAGAGCTTTAGTGGCGTCCACACTGACAGCCATTTACAGCAACAAAGAAGCCATTCGTTTTCAATCAGAGTCGGCCATTTGAAGGAATATAGCGACCTCAAAACTTCTGTTATCAATTACTCATCCTCACAAAGATGATCTTGGATACATAGGAACTGGGACTGTCAATCTACAAACTGACAAAACAGCACCATAAAAGTGACAAAATAGCATTTATATGCTATATTTCAAGTCTTCTGAAGTCATACACATGCTTTGTGTGTTATGTAGCATTGTAGTAGCTGGTCATGGTAAATTCGTGTCTGATTTTTGAATAAATCGTTCATTTGAGTTAAATATTTTCCATTGTATCAATATATCCAGTTCACATAACTAGCCTAAATGATTTGTTCATGATTCAGACTGATCCAATTCTTCACTGACTCAATGAATCAGTTCATTACAGAGAAAGATTATCAATCAATAACGACTGCAACTATTTTTTGCATATGTATTTATGATAGTTTTATAATGATTTTGCATCTGTTTCAAAGCTTGAAAGCTCCCAGTGTCATTCATTGTAATTGCACAAAAAAAACCAGGACTAGCACATTCAAAATATCTTGTGTTTGTTGCCTGAAGAAAGAAAGTCGGTGAACAAATTCTTTTAAACAACTTATACCATGGTCTGTCTGAATACTTGGTTCTGATTGGCTGGAAGGTGCAATAAGACCGTTTAATGCACAGGTAGTTCCGGTCAGTTTGATCACTGTTCTATATTAATATTAATGCACTGTTAACAAGAATGTCCTAAAGGTTGCCTCTCCATTACTGTATGTTTTGCTCCACATAATGTGTGCAACAGTTTTATGGATAAACTGCCACTCATGCTAAGTCTGATTGATTATTCTTAATCATAAAGTTTATATGGTAGCATTTTACAATAAGGTTTTACGGTAACACTTTATTTTACGACCCGCAAACAACTGCGTAAGTAAACCGAAATTACGGTGTACGTTTCTGTAATTATAGTGTACTTCCGTGTAGGTATGAGGGAACAATATGTTAAGTGTTGGGTAATAAAGGGGTAACAAGCAGATATACAAGCAAATTATTTATAATGTAATTATGTTTAAACTAACAGGTACCTATTCTGTTAATATATTCCAGGCAAAAATTGTACGTCTGTTGTATATAAAAGTTATCATCACATTTCTGGCAAAATATGTACAGTGTGATTTCAAGATTATTTCTGTTCTGTTTACAGTTTGTGTTGATGTAATTTCAACATTGTGATTGTTTATTGTTAAACTTGTTTTAATAAATGGTTTTGGTTTAATTGTGCTTCTGTACTTTTACAATTTAGAAATTTGTTGATAATGCTAATGGTGAAGCTAGGTTTGTCTGTTTCAGCATACTGGTTTAATGTTGTACTTACCCTGTAACTACACAGAACAAGGAGGTAACAAGCGCCACTTTAATTTACAGCCCGCAGGAGTTACACTTACCCTGTAAAAAACATAGTTGAAACGGGTAACAAACACTACTTACTATGTAACAATACGAAACAACACTATTCGCACAGTAATTACAGAGAAAGGTAGGGCCTACTCTTATTAAGAAAAAAAAAAAAGAAAAAAAAAAAAAGTTTTAATTACACAGTATATTTGCCCTGACATTTAAGTGTCATTGCAATACAATGTGATAAGGTAAGTACTAAGTACTACATGGTACGGTCTAAATTAAAATCATAGCAGAAACTATTTTTTTGACTTAACATTAAGTAATCTAGTAAGAAAAGCCAATAAATTCAATTTTTATCATACTGTGCTTACATACATTACAGCCATATATATATATATATATATATATATATATATATATATATATGTTTGATTTTCAACCCACAGATGTCACAATTACCCTGTAACATTGCACAAGAACATATTTTGCCATAAATGTGATGATAACTTTTATATACAACAGACGTACAATTTTTGCCTGGAATATATTAACAGAATAGGTACCTGTTAGTTTTAAAATAATTACATTATAAATAATTTGCTTGTATATCTGCTTGTTACTCCTTTATTACCCAAAACTTAACATATTTTCCCCTTATACCTACACGGAAGTACACTATAATTACAGAAACGTACACCGTAATTTCGGTTTACTTACGCAGTTGTTTGCGGGTCGTAAAATAAAGTGTTACCGGTTTTACTTGTTAACATTAGTTAACTAGATCATTTAACATGAACTATACAGTATACAATACTCACAAATCATTTAATAATAATACTTTTATATAGCGCCTTTAAAAGTTGCATTCTTAAAGCGATTTACAGGAACATCAAACCACAGCAAGAAGAAACAAAACACAAAATATGAAGGATAGATAGATAGATAGATAGATAGATAGATAGATAGATAGATAGATAGATAGATAGATAGATAGATAGATAGATAGATAGATAGATAGATAGATAGATAGATAGATAGATAGATAGATAGATAGATAGATAGATAGATAGATAGATATTTAACATTCCATAATGCATTTTTAAAATCAAAAGCTAGTTTATGCATTAGTTAAAGTACTGTGAACTAACAGGAAACCATTTTTCTTTTTTTTATACTAAAATTTTTTTTTTTACAAAGCTTAATAAAAGTTTTACAAATATATTGCTCATTGTTAGTTTATGTTAGCCAAGACATTAACAAATGAGACCTTATTATGGAGTTTTACTCATTTTATTAAACTTTATGGCCTGGTTTCACAGACAGGGCTTAGATTAAGTCAGAATTAGGCCTTAGTTCAATTAGGGCATTTAAGTAGCTTAAGTAGTGCCTTAGAAAACAACATTACAGATGTGCGCCTGGAGACAACATAATGGCACCGATATATTTTAAGATATATCAGTGCAAGTTGTTTCAGTTAAAACAGCTCAAACATGCATTTAGTCGGGACTAGCTTAAGCCTTGTCTGGGAAACCGGGAGTATATCTTTTTTGTAGGCCTGGAAATCACAACTTTCAAATTCCAAGGCCATTTTCCTCAGAGCCATCATAAAATGTGATGGACGGCAGTGCTGAGAGACATAAACTCGACCCAAAGGACAGGGCTGACGGCATGCGGTTGACTGGCGTGCCACATAACACACACTCACTCTGAGGGAAGCGTGGAGGGTTGTCATTAACATCCGTGATCACTATGGTCACAGTGGTAGAACCAGAAAGACCACCCATTTGGCCCGCCATATCCGTTGCCTTGACAACCAGCTCATAACGGTCCTGCGTCTCCCGATCGAGATCCGCCACGGCTGTCCGGATCACTCCTGAAGCCAGAGGAAAGAAGAGAGAGAGAGAGAGAGAGAGAGAGGCTGGGTAAATGGGTGTTGAAAGGCCACACGAGCAACGTTACATGCTTAAAGCCACTAGTTCTTCTTCTTTTGCTTTCAGCATTAACTTCAGATTAAAGAAAATGTTATGTAATTAACGTGCCGTTTGGTGTTTTCAAATATCAACAGCGTTTCTCAGAAATCACTTACTGCACCTTTAACCAGTGATTAACATTCATCTCAAAAAAGACCACAGCATCTTGACATTAGTTAATAAACAAGTGCATCAAAGTGCAACCATAAGACAATAATAAAACTATTCAGAGAAATAAAGCTGAAAGAAAATAAAATATAAATATTTTACTTTAAAAAAGTGAAAATTAGACCTGTAGCCTTGGCAACTAACTTTAATAAAATAAGTACTAAAATAACCTAAACCTTAATGCAAATAAATGCATAAATCTTGAAAAAAGGCTCTTTTTGTGTGTGTGTGTGTAGCTTTATTTATTCAATTAATAGGAAATTTCCATCAAATTGAATTGAATAATCTTTATATATATTTATGTGATTCGTATTCATAAAAAAATGTTTAAATTTAAGTTTAAGACTATACAAAATGTTTTATTAAAGGGGTGGTATAATGCCCTTTTCACAAGATGTAAAATAAATCTGATGTCCCCAGGGCCGGATTGGGACTCATTTTCCGCCCTGGAGTTTGCCTTAGACCGGCCCACTTTAGTTCCCGTCTGACTATATTAAAATAATGTAATTGAAACCTCAGTATATAAGTCTGCAATAGTGCAGTGTTCTGTACAGCCTTGTTATTCATTGTATTTAAAAAATAAATAAATGTCTATTCAGTGCAATAGCTGTATACAGGGTTTTATAAATACAGAGGTCCGAAAAGTGATCTTGCTAGGGGGTTCGGGGGCATATGCCCACCCAGACAAGTGAAGTAGGCCTAATACAAACAGTGAAAAGTCCCAGTGCTGATATGGGGAAATATAAACACATTCAAAGTATACAAATATATATATTTATACAATAACAATGGCAATATATTATATATGTGCTTGTATTGTTAAAATGAGTTTATTTTTACACTGCTGATCATCATTGGCAAAGAACATATGTATGTCTGTGTTAAATAGGAATCCATTGTAATAAAGTTATTCTCATTCTGGGCACAGTATGCAATAGGCTATTCCTCTCTACCTGCTCTCATTTCTCATCTCCATCTTCTCTCATTCTTCTCTCAGTCTCTATATCTTTAGGTTACCTGTAAATCTCCCCTCCCCAAAGCTGAGTTTTGATTGATACAGTCTTCACAAACTGATTATTTCTTTCGGTCGTTTAAAACTTTCGTAATTAAAACAGCTGTTTAGTTTAGCCACTTGCATCTTATCTCGTGAAGCGCCACGTTTGGATTCGCTCGCGGCCGCGGCTCGCGCTTCTGTGAACATAAATCCCGCTTGCTTTGATCGGTCATCTCAAACATTTTGCTATTGCCAAGGAGCGGTGTTTGAATACGGAAGCAGCTCAGATTATGAGGTCGGTTATCGTCGCGATATGCAGCACCAAATAAGAGTTAATATTAGGCAATTATTTCACAACGTTCATTATACACTCAGAAAAATATACACTCAGAAAGCTGTGACTGGAGCCTAATGCATTCAACCCAGTGCCATGACAACACCGGCCCTCCTGGTGCTCCCGATTAGCCAATCCGGGCCTGGATGTCCCCAGAGTGTGTATGTGAAGTTTTAGCTCAAAATACACCACAGATATTTTTATATAGCATGTTAAAGTTGTCACTTTTTGAGGGTGAGTAAAAACACACCGTTTTGGTGTGTCCCTTTAAATGCAAATGAGCTGCTGCTCCCGGCACAGGGGGCGGAGCTTCGATTACCTTCTCACACACATGCACTGAAAATTTCAAAAACTTTTAGCCTTTTATGTTCAAACCAGAGTCAGACAATGATGGAGAGAAGAAGTGACAACATTTAGAGCAACAGGACATTTCTGAATGGTTAGTTGATTAATTTATGTAGCTTATGTGTAGTTATCTTCTAGACATTGGTTAGCATATTCTGACTTGATAATCTATAAATCGCGTTCGCGGGGGCGGGGTTTATGTAAATTTTAGGGTTAGTGATGTCACTAACCCGGGAGGAAGCTCGTGTAGTTCCTACCAGCCGTTTGTTGCAGTCCTTAAAAAGCCATTTCTGTAAAAGAAAATATCTCCCTTTGCTTTGAACTTTGCAGATGTTGTTTATGCTCAAACAGCAACATTACACAATAACTAAAGTTAGAAAAGTGACATCATAATCAACCAGACCTTTAAGCTCTAGCTTTTTTACTAATTTAAAATGTTTAATTCATAATTTGAATAATATGCAATATGCATTCATTGAAATGCGTAAATCTTGAGTGTAAATAGAAATCTTTAAAAAATAATCAAATTGATAGAAGCGCATAAAATGACCAAAGCTGAAATTAAAATTAAAATGAAAAAGATTTAAAATACTAATAAATGCTATAATAGAAGGCTATATAAATAACACTAAAATAAGGCAAATTAGAAAAGTTGCCATAACAACTAACTTAAATAATATAAGCTTAAGTTGAAGTACTAAAATTACTAAAACTGAAATAAATAAAAAAGCTAAATAAAGAAATTAAAAAAAATGACAACAACATTACTAAAACTTAAGCCAAAATTAAATAGAAAACTGAAAATTTAAAAAGCCAATACAAATAAATGCTAGTAAATAATACTAAAATAATTGTTAGCTAGATACAAATATCCTTTAACCTCTTAACCTTCTCCAGAGCGTCGGCGCACTGAAGCGTTTTTTTTTTTTATTTAGTTCAAATATACTATCAGATTTAATGTTATACCTTGAAAAACTATACATCATTAAAAAGATATAAGACTCAAGATTCAGTATTTGACCACTATTGTATTCTGAGAAACTTATAGTGACAGTTATGTCTTAATTTGTGTCAGGAGTTATGAAATGAAAAAAACGAGTCGATACCTTTAATATGAATTATGAGCGTCAGCTGGTCCATTCATAAAAAACACTCCGTGCTGTCGTCATGATAGCGATTCACAAAACAACGTCCCTGAGGGCTTTTAGCTCAACAATGTGCAGATGTGGAGAAATATTGATATATTCTCATAGATTCACATCATATTTCTATAGACAGGAATAATATTTATTGAATTTATACCCAAATGCGTCGATGTAATCATAATGATCGCTTCTTACTGAGATGTGCTGTGTTTTCCATTCATACCAATAGCATGGGGGCGCTATTATGTCCAATAAAAGTCCATATATGTATCATGAAGAAGACCCATAGTCATGTGACATTCCAGGACGTCACTGAGTGATACAGAAAGTACAGAGATCGCTGTAACATGCAGATAAAGATGTTTTGAAGACAATAAACATGATTGCAATGATATTTGAGTTACCTGTGTTCTTCAAGCCATGCCAGGTATTTCATAATAATAGATTATATTTATAATGTAATGCTAATCGATATAGATTTCATCATCGTTCAGAACACTAAATAATACATTTTCTGTCTGATTTTTTTTTTATCTGAAGCCAAGTTAGATCACAGAAGATTATTTAAAACACTAGACTTGCGTTATATAGTGAGTTTGGAGCGCAAACATAGTTTTAATCTCATAAATGGTCGTGTATTGATGGTGTGCTAAGCTAACATGCTAGCGAGCCCAGGCGCACCTGCCACGAGCAGTTATTGTTTTATGATTTTTTTCTAAATAGGAATGCTTACTGAAATGATTCAGTGCATTTGATACCAGTTTCAAATATTTAGTGAGAACTTTGATAAAAGAAATTAGGGTTTGAAACCCTATGAATAGCTTGTGAATAGCCAGTCGTTAGTAGCTATAATGCAGACAAAAGAAATGCATATTTAGAGCCATAATAACCAGTCT
Organism: Rhinichthys klamathensis goyatoka; assembly: GCF_029890125.1. Taxonomy (NCBI): domain Eukaryota; kingdom Metazoa; phylum Chordata; class Actinopteri; order Cypriniformes; family Leuciscidae; genus Rhinichthys; species Rhinichthys klamathensis. The sequence goes on from NW_026606822.1 coordinate 5,240,073, forward strand.
GGAGAGGTGTAAATGTGTGCAGGGGAGACTGAGACTGAATGGGGCACCACAAAACAATAGAGACAATAGACTGAATAGATGACTCAGAAGATGACTAAACATCAGTTTGCTAATAGAGTCTAATCAAAATAAAGTAATTTGACATGATCTTGAAAAACATTTAACTAAATACAGAGCTTTATACTTATCATTTTCAGATTTTAAATATAAAATGGTCAGACATGTGGCTTTAGCTGCAGTGCATTTCTAGATTGCTCCAGGGCCAACTTCAATTTTATTTTCATGAAGATGTTTCATAAAAATAAATTTCTAATAACTTTACAAAACTTTGAAGCTATTTAAAATTGTTTTTTTCATTATGACAATAATTAATTCTACATTTACAATAAACAACCAAGTGTCAGCTTTCAAATGAGATCATACTTGTGCTTTTAGTGCAAAGGGTTCATGAACTGTATCTGTTTTAGTTTGGGTATGTCATTTCTGGGGATTTTTCAAAAGTGGGCTTGAAGCTTAACAGGTTAAAGAGACAACTGTCTGACAATATGAAGTGTTCACACCGATTTTTTTCTAATTCACACCAAGAACCAAAATGTTTTGATAAAAAAAAATGACGTAATGTTAGTCGGACTGCATTTGGTTCTGTGTAGAAATTAGTGCAGATAGAACAAGCTACTCTATCAACAGGGATTAAAAATCCCAAAGCTGTGCTGGTGATTTCAGCGTGTCTTTATCTCTCACTCATCTGTACTGTAACATCTGCAACCGTATCCTGCGGTTTGACTGACAGTGGTTTTTAGTAGTTTGTCACATTTCGTGTCAAATTCGCTGCATCCAGTCGAGCTCCTGTGACATCAGCACAGACGAGAGAGCGAGGAAAGGTTATACGCAACAGGTTGTGCTTATCTGTTGCCACCATTCTTGGGGGAAAAAGGCGAATTTAGATTTTTTCCTCGATGTGAAACGAATAAACGGACCAACGCAGCAGGAGTGTCAGGCTGGCGTGTGTCCTTTACCATTCTCATAATTTCCATGGCTGAGTCTAACCAATGCCATGGCAACCGAGGATAATTGCAGTCCTTCAGGGTAACACAGTGTCATTGTCTTTATTTCACTCCCAAAATATCTTGATTCCAGGACCAGTGTTCCTGGCAGGAGAAAAGCTAGTGCTTTACAGACTTAGAATGACATACGGCTTTTAAAACATCCTGGTTTTAATATATAATATAATAATGTCCTATAATATAATATAATATAATATAATATAATATAATATAATATAATATAATATAATATAATATAATATAATATAATATAGTATAATATAATATAATATAATATAATATAATATAATATAATATGATATAATATAATATTGTATTATATTATATTATATTATATTTAATTATTTCCATATTATATTATTATATATTATGCATTAAAAAACAATGCACAAAAATAGGACCAATATCTGAAATGTTAAAAAAGTGCATATATACAAATGTGCATAACAAAAATATTAAAACATAAACTAACATTTTAATATAATATAATATAATTTTTATATTATAGTTTATTTTGCATTGAATATATATATATATATATATATATATAAATATGATGATAATATATGTCATGTGATGAAAATAATGTCATAATGCAAAAAAAAAAAAAAGAATGTAAAAAGAAAAAAACATTTTTACCTTTTAGAATATACTGGTCCTAAAAACATATATAAATAAATACATGTATACATATAAATTGAAGAAAGTACGATACATTTTACCATCTCAAAAGTAAAACTTTTTTTCAGAATTTGAGAGTAAGTGTGCTTGAATTTTCTAGAATATGTCACAATGGGGGAAAAAAAATGGCTAAAAAACAATACTGTGGGGTGAAAAATGAGCCAGACATGTTTTCATGCTCCAAACAGCACTATTCTGAAACATTCTGAACAGAAGATAATAAAAAGGTGCTGTGTTTCTATAGTCAAAAACCTACTTGGGCGGAAAAAACAAAAACATAAACCATGGCATTCCTTGTGGGTTTGTGCAACAAACAAACGCTCGTCTGGCTGTCTATGTCAGTTTCTTTGTGTGCTTTGTTTCTATCTGCATTTCTTCTGCTCTCTCCTGTCACACCGCTGAGGATCTCCGCATTCCCAGTGAGGAACCGCTAGCCATCGGCAATGTTTGTGTGGAAGAGTACATCTGTGCAAAGAGCTCGCTGCTAAAGATACGTGTGCTGCTTTTAAGAGTCCAGAGCACAATTCTCTCTCTCTCTCTCTCTCTCTCTCTCTCTCTCTCTCTCTCTCTCTCTCTCTCTCTCTCTTCAACCACATAAAGCTGCTGACCTGAGGTCATATCCATTACAACTACAGTCTGAAGTTGTGCCAATGCAAAGCACTCCACCTGAAAGACTTTTGAAGGAAACATGATGGCGTTCTTGGCTAGATTAAGGTCATGCATCGAGCAGGATAGACACAAATGAGATCACCTTAATATCTCAAATGTTTCAATGAAAGCAAAATGGAGAATTTTGCTGAAGTCTACTTCTTCTCAGATGTTTTTCCTGGTAAAAAAAGACCACAGTAATCTCACTCATTTCTCCTCTAGATGCCAACAACGCTCTGAGCTGCTATCCAGATCCACTTTATAGCTCTACACTCACACTGTTAAAAATTGCTGTAAAAATACAGCCAATTTCCAACAGTAAAATACTGTTATTTCAATAAACAGTTTTATCCTGTAAATTTACAGTCTATGTTCCATAAATTAATTGCTTGCTGTAAATTTACAGCATTTATGTGTAAACCAATTTGTTCCTGGAAAAAACAGTCTTGGACTGTAAAAAATAGCACGTGTGGGCGGGGCATCTTCAACGCGGTCTCTTTTCGAACAGAAAGCAGTCAAAGAACAAAATGGTTTCGCAACACTCCTGCTGTCTTAAAGAAGGCCACTGTTCAAGGTAAGTTTATTTCTTTGCTGTTATTCTATTATGTTGCTCCAGAGTACCTGTAAAATCGCCTTTTTCATGAGGTATTTTTTTTTAACTGCTTACTGAGCGCGAATCGCGTTTTGAAGACAGAGCTCGACGGTTGAGACATTTCGCCTAGCTGCTAATGAATGCTCTCTGAGCTCCGATTACTAACGTAAATCTATGCGATTATTACTGCGAATTCTTTGCTTGGCTAAAGTTGTTACCATTTAGAAATTAGTTGGGCTTTCTTTTGTAGTAGCCTAACCCTTAACTCGATTTATATGAATTTGTGATTCAGTAACGTTACACGGTGCGAATTACCAGATGCATCAATTCGCATAATATTATGCACATAAGATGGAGAATAATTACAAAACAACTCGAAATATCCAGATCCAATGTTGTAATTAAAATGTAGTGGTCAATTTGTTTAGTTTCCATGCAAATAATATTAAAATTCCCAAAGCAAATTAGATATGTTTTTTTTTTTTTTTTTTTTTTTGATTTAGTGATGCAAGTACCTGCGTTTTTGTGAGATTCACATGTAAGTTAGGCCTAACGTTATAGTATTAAGTCAAAGAGGTTGTGTTTGAAAGACGAGGCAGAGACGGATATTCTTTGCGGCGCGAAACACGTTTTTGCAGACAGACAGTTATCAACAGCTGAGGCATTTCACTATTCAATGTTCTCCGCACTCTGACGTCGATTTTCTTTGCTTGGTTAAAGATTTCGAAATAATTATTTTCTTCTTTTTTCCTAGGAATCCTTCACTTGATGTAAATGTTTTACTGAGACAGTTTGCCCTAATCTTTGGTGAGTTTAACTTTCACGCCATGTATAACTTACTTGCAAACTTTGTGCACAATCATGCAGTAACGTTACCATTTTTGCATTTGATATTCCAGAAGTAACACAGAAGCAAGGATGACCGACACATGAGCTTCACAATTCTCTGTCACGTCACCATGTCCCTGGTGAACACTCTTATGGCAGTAGATTGTAAGTAATGATTTATAGTTCATTTAGTATTTATTTTATTTTTGTTTTTCTTACACAAAAATAAAATGAGTTAAAACGATTAATATTTTTATTACACACATCTATCGTTTGGCTTCAGATTTAGAAGACATTGATTCATCCACGGTGGCCTTGTGAATTAATGTTACGATCGTGGTGTTGTTTTTTAAGTGACAAAAGAATTAAGATTAGTTAAGTTACGTTAAGTACATTAACATGATCATTTTATGTTTCTTTTAAAAGTGTTTGCAGAGTATGTGATCACTTTTTGCAGAGTATGTGATCACTTTTTGCAATGTGCTTTATTTTAGCACTAAGATTTTCTTGATTTTCTTTATTTTCAGACCTGGATTTCCTCTCAGACCAGATCTGTCAAAAGCTGATGTGGGACGTATTGGCTGTTTTTTGCCTCTTTCTACATTTCTTCACCCATTGGTTCTCGTGATTATGTCCTCTCAGATCTGGACTTCCTCTCAGGCCAGATCATTCAAAAGCAGGTTTGGGATATTTTGGCAGTGTTTTTTGTTTTTTTTTCCTCTCAGGAAAATGTTCTCAATGTTTTCCTCTCAGACCCAGACTTAATCTCTGGCCTGGTTGCTGATGTGACATTTTGGCTGGTTTTAGTGTTTTGTTTGTTCGGTGTTTTTTTTTTTTTTTTTTTTTTTTTTGCCTCTTTGTAATGTTTCTGTGTCTGCCTACTGGTTCCTCTCATTGAATTTTAAAATGTATTTTCTGTGACTTTTTTTCCTTAAATACTGTTAATGTATTGTTAAAACCTGTTACTTATTTTAAATAAATGGCAAACAATGTACTAATACATAATCTATTTTGTCTTTATTTTTTCCATTGAGTAAAAAGTCTGTTTGGAATGTCTGTATACATTATGCTACATATAGGGATGTTAATAGATATCAGACAATAGAGTAAATAAAAAACAGTATTTATATTCTAACTTTATGCTGCCAGTACTTTGTGAAATTACAGCACAGCCTTAAAATTAAAAACTGTAAAATTACGGTAAAGGGCTGGAACCACAGCTGCCAGTACTTTACTGTGAAATTACAGCATTGTTGAAACTGTAAAATTACGGTAAAGGGCTGGAACCACAGCTGCCAGTACTTTACTGTAAAATTACAGCATTGTTGAAACCGTAAAATTACGGTAAAGGGCTGGAACCACAGCTGCCAGTACTTTACTGTAAAATTACAGCATTGTTGAAACCGTAAAATTACGGTAAAGGGCTGGAACCACAGCTGCCAGTTCTTTACTGTAAATATACGGGTGAATTTTTTACAGTGCACCTAAAGGATTATTAGGAACACCATACTAATACTGTGTTTGACCCCCTTTCGCCTTCAGAACTGCCTTAATTCTACGTGACATTGATTCAACAAGGTGCTGAAAGCATTCTTTAGAAATGTTGGCCCATATTGATAGGATAGCATCTTGCAGCTGATGGAAATTTGTGGGATGCACATCCAGGGCACGAAGCTCCCGTTCCACCACATCCCAAAGATGCTCTATTGGGTTGAGATCTGGTGACTGTGGGGGCCATTTTAGTACAGCGAACTCATTGTCATGTTTAAGAAACCAATTTGAAATGATTCGAGCTTTGTGACATGGTGCATTATCCTGCTGGAAGTAGCCATCAGAGGATGGGTACATGGTGGCCATAAAGGGATGGACATGGTCAGAAACAATGCTCAGGTAGGCCGTGGCATTTAAACGATGCCCAATTGGCACTAAGGGGCCTAAAGTGTGCCAAGAAAACATCCCCCACACCATTACACCACCACCACCCGCCTGCACAGTGGTAACAAGGCATGATGGATCCATGTTCTCATTCTGTTTACGCCAAATTCTGACTCTACCATCTGAATGTCTCAACAGAAATCGAGACTCATCAGACCAGGCAACATTTTTCCAGTCTTCAACTGTCCAATTTTGGTGAGCTCTTGCAAATTGTAGCCTCTTTTTCCTATTTGTGGTGGAGATGAGTCAAAGTTGCTCTTCTATCAGCTTGAATCAGTCGGCCCATTCTCCTCTGACCTCTAGCATCAACAAGGCATTTTCGCCCACAGGACTGCCGCATACTGGATGTTTTTTCCCTTTTCACACCATTCTTTGTAAACCCTAGAAATGGTTGTGCGTGAAAATCCCAGTAACTGAGCAGATTGTGAAATACTCAGACCGGCCCGTCTGGCACCAACAACCATGCCACGCTCAAAATTGCTTAAATCACCTTTCTTTCCCATTCTGACATTCAGTTTGGAGTTCAGGAGTTTGTCTTGACCAGGACCACACCCCTAAATGCATTGAAGCAACTGCCATGTGATTGGTTGATTAGATAATTGCATTAATGACAAATTGAACAGGTGTTCCTAATAATCCTTTAGGTGAGTGTATATTCTTAGTTTCTCTCAACGATGGTCTCAATCATGTGTATTTTTCTGGAAAGACATGTAAAAAACATTATTGGAAACTCAGTGAGCTATGAAAGAGCAATAAAATCTTCCTCTGGAGTTTCAAACTTGTAAAATGAAGCAAAGATTATCGAAATATGTTTTACAAGAAATGACTATTTCAGTCTTTCCACTTCAAAATTTCACATTCATTTAATGTGACTCTCCATTGCTTTGTAATTATTTGTGCAATTTACTAGCAATTTCTGAGAGAAAATTGCTCCAAGTAAACCCTCAGCGTAGGGATCTTTTCCATATTCTGCTAATTTCAGGGCAGCGAGAAGTTGAAAAGCTCCTCTCATTTGAGAAAATTGCAGAAGCAAATGAGAATATCATCAAACGGCTTGAATATTTGGAGAACATGAGATGAGAACCCGTAGTTCAAAAACCCCGGATTTAATAAATTGATATTAATATCAAACTCCTCAACTAGCCTTTTTATATATCCCGTGTCAAAGACTAAAAGCCCCGTCCAGCAGGGATTAACGCTGTTTTTCTGGAGGTTCAGAGACAGAAACGAGGTCAAGACACGCAGCTCGTCTTCTTCCAGCTCATCGAACTGTCCTCAGATCAGAAGGAAGGAGCGTGCAAAAAAGTCCAGCGGTTAACGTGGCACAGGCGAAGCCATTTATCATCCGGTGCTCAAAGGTCTCGTGCCCGCCGGCCCGAAAAAGAAATCATTAAAAGTTTAGTGCTAGTTCCCCGGGGATGAACGCAGGCAACAAACGCTGAGCTATTCCCGGGAGATTCCAGTGATGACGGCCAGTTCATGTTTACTTGCCCAACTAAACCTCACGCCAGCAGGAACACATTCTGATGCGATACTCTTTACAATTATTTCATGCAAGGAAAATTTTCACAGCATTCAAAACACTCATTTATAATAAATGAAAAGGTGTAAAACACGATGCCGTTCAAAGGCTTGGGGTCAATAGGTTTTTTTAAAAAGTTATTTATAATTATTAATTATTCAGCAAGGATCTATTAAACGGATCCAAAGGGCAGTAAAGATTCAAAATAATTACAATATATTAAAATAGAAAAACGTTATTTTAAATTGTAAAAAGTACTTCACAATATTAGAGTTACTATTATAACTAACTTTATCGGTTATAGTTTTTATCGGGACATAAAAGTCACAGCTTTTCAAAAGCTTCGGGTCACCCAGAAAGGATGTGTTAGTAAAGGCATTTATAATGTTAAAAAAAGGAAGATTTATATTGCAAATATAACATAACCATTTTCAACATTAATAATAATCAAAAATGTTTCTTGAGCAGCAAATCATCATATTAGAGTGATTTCTGAAGGATCATGTGATACTGAAAATTCAGCTTTGATCACAAGAATAAATAAAAATTTTACAATAATACAATAGAAATAATTTTATTTTAGTGCCTTTGCAACCATACGAGACCCCAAACTTTTGAACAGTATAGTATATGATATATTTTTCTCTTTACTTTCTCCATAAGGAATAAAACAAAACAACTTCAATAAAGAGTTAGATCGAACTTGAGGATTCTTCAATGGGAATCTAGCTATTTCATTTTTAAAAATAAATAAGAAATTAATTTATTATTTGATTTCATCGCTCATTTAATACATCAATGCTACAAATCTAATTCTCTATGCATTTTTCTTCTTCCTGAACCCTGTTGCACTCTATATTTCTACTAAGAACAAAAATTTCACTCAACAGAAAATTTGCTACATTTCTAGGAACTTTTTTGGTAAACCTCAGTGCTGTGCTGGTGCACTTACAAGCATCTTGGAAAATAACCTACACTAAATTATAGTGCAGTCTATAAAAAAGAAACAAGCACGAGAAAACTATTTCTAGAATGACTGGAGTCTGATGGCTTACAATCAATGTTCAATTCACTATAATGACAAAAAACTAATAGTCAACAACTGAACAGTTCTGAAAGTGAGAGGAAGTCATCATGCAAACCTTGACACCGTGATGTTTGCATGCAAATGCGCCAATTAAAAGTAGTATCCAATGTGTAGATAACATGCAAAAGGCTTTTCGACATGATTATATATGCTCCTATTCATAAGAAATGATTATGTAGAGAACAAATTGATGTGCTTACCGGTTTGTCGGTCAACAGTAAAGAATCTCTCTCCGTCCAGGACGCTGTAAACTATCCGAGCGCTGCTTCCATAGGTCGGGTCATCAGCGTCCGAGGCAATAACCTTCATCACTGACGTCCCTGTATTCAACACATCAATTGTTTTACGTTAGATTGTTGTTTCATCAAGTAAAACGACATTTTCAAAGACATCATTTCCATCAAGTTGTAAGCGTTTCCAGAGCATTTAGCTGTTCTTTAAGTAAATTTATTCAATGCATTTTCTGAGCCAATTGTGTGCATCTCAACAGCCTCCTGGCTCCCGATACAAAGCACATATTTACATTTAGTCACACGTTTTAACTAAAGCAAAGCCTGCAGCCTATAAAGCTTAATGGACCTTATTCCTGAGGGGGAAATGCAATCTTCTCGCACGAAAAGCCTGGAAAACGAAGACGGGAAGAAGATAAGGCAAACAGAGTTTAAAGGAGGAGTGTTCAGCCTCATGTCATTCCAAACCTGTACGATTCTCTCTTTTCGGTGGAACACAAAAGGTGAATTTTGCAGGAATCTCTACAAAGCTCTTTTATATACAACAATAGCTTATAGTGACCATGTCTGTCGAGCTACAAAAAGGACATAAAAGTCTTCTGAAGGGATGCGATACCTGAAAAAATCTGAATGTGGACGGAAATAAGATGTCAGAGTTTCATAGAGAGGAACATCATCAGTGAATAAGGACTTCAATTTAAAATTGAACGCAGAAACTGAACGCTCATCCAGTGTAGACAGCGTCAGTCATTGTAATGGCTTTTGGTGTATGCAAACGGCAGCTGTTAAGTGACTGAACGCCAGTGGTGCGATGATGTATAACTATTCGTCGAGGTCTCGTTCTGGAGGCGGGCATATGCAAATGTATTTGCCTGTGTGATGTCGCAGATTACGCAATATCCAAACAAGCAGTTTTTGGAGCTTGATTAAATAAAGGCAACGGCTATTTACACTAAGTGAAAACAGCATATTTTTTTAGCGATATCTGATATTTACACTAAGTGAAAATAGCGGTAGATTATATTCAGACTGTGTACAAATAGCAGTATTTTCTTTGCAATAATTGTAAATAGTAGTTAGAAGCGATTTATACTTATAAATAGTGGAAGATTCTATTTGCACCTCAGTGTTGTTGTACAATAAACGGTGTGTAATAATAACATAGAGTGTAAATTAGGGCTGTCAGTTAAACGCGTTATTAACGGCGTTAACGCAAACCCATTTTAACGGCGTCAATTTTTTTATCGCGCGATTAACGGCCTTTTTGGCCTAGCAAACTTTGTAGTTTTTTTCACATGCTTTTGCAACAGGACGCGGCATGCGCGGCGCTATGAAACCCATTCATTTCAATGGCTTGCGCCGCGCGAGGACGTTTTGTTGCTTCGTCGACCAAAGCGCAAGCGGATCTAGCTAGACCGGAAACAAAACAACAGGCATGACACCGCCTTCTTTTACTGTCTATGGACGCCGCACACACTTGTTTAGATCTGCGAGCCGGCCAAATAGTTGGTTAACGTTACGTTTTGAGTGGATGTCGAGCGCGAGACGCCGAAATGGATGCCAATAAGATTCTGAATGGAAAGTTTACTTTTAAAAAGATGCCAAATGGTTCCATTGACAGACCAAAGTGATCTGTGTGTTTTGTCGTTGTGAACTGAGCTATCATCATCGCAGCACGTCCAGTCTGAAATACCACTTGATGATGGCCAAGCACACACACACACACACACACACACACACAGCTGATGCGAATTCTCCGCCCCCTCGTCAATATCAGGACCTCTCAGTATTTCTTTCACCCTTTTATTGATGGACAGTGTTACATTGTGTGAGAGATTATTTGCTCCAAGTGAGAATGTTAGTGTGAAATTGAACACAGTATATGCCAATGTTGTTTTCAATAAAAAACATTTGCACAAAGCAAGCCGATCCACTTTTCCATGTTGATAAGAGCATTAAAATGAGAAAAAATAATGGGACAAAAAGAAATCAAGAGACATTTAGAATAGATAAAAATGTGCGATTAATTGCGATTAAATATTTTAATCGTTTGACAGCACTAGTGTAAATTATTAAATTTCTTACAATTATTAAATGGGTGCCGCCTTATTGGGACAATAAAGCCTTACCTACACTGACCCCTAACCGATAAACACACTTTTTTTCCACCATTCGAAAATTTTCAACATTTTTATTGAAAATAAACGCCTTTTATCGGCGGATTCGAACTCGGGTCGATTTGCGTCAAAACTTTCTGTCAGACGCCTTACATCTACAGTATTGCTACTGTTGACAATCTAGCGTCTTACGCAATTTTGTCTGACCCAACCAGGTGTCAGTGGGCGGAGCTAGTGTAAATAGACACAATGCTTTGTTTATAATGAGGAGGACGTTTTAAGCTCTGAAACTTGCAGGATGTTTTACTGGTCAAAGACCTCTTATATGTCAAAAGATCAAGGCACATTTGATTTCTCATGTCATGACCCCTTTAAGACGCTTTATATACTGTAACATTATTTTCAGCACACAGGTCTGAAACATCAAGGTGAGTAAATGATGACAGAATATAACATTTTATTCTAATTATTCCTTTAAGAGAAAGCTCGGTGACTGCATATGTAGCGAGGCAGAGGTGCTCAAGAACAAGTGCTTTTATCCAGGCCGATCGGTCTGCAGGTAATTGGTGACAGCTGGTGGTGTCCACTAAAGGTCATGGTTGCAGTCTCTCACCGAGGCCTGTCACGATACTGTCCGGGCACATAATAGGCCTATGCTAATTAGGTTAATTAACAGGAAGTGTCAAAATCTTGTTTGTCTTCAGTCACAAAAGCCGCCTCCCATGAGGGCTTACAGAAAAGGACAATGTTTTATCACTTTCACCGAAGCCAAACACCCCGATCGGTATCAGTCTGATAGCTTTTCGCTTTCTCTAACTTATCCGTTTCGTGTCCTGAGTGGCGTGAACAGAAGCAGACTCGGATCAAACGCTCGGATAAAACTCGCAGGGCATTCTTATACATTTGCCATTTTCTGTGCACGGCCACTCTTTCAAGTTCAGTTTTGTTTATAGCACTCTATTTTGCCTAATGGGGCTGCGGAGGCAAAGCTACCGCGAGGAAGATTTGCTGCTATATATGCTGCTAGGATAACTTTGAAAACTGTTTGCATTGCATTAAAAACCTGACTGTAAGATAGCATTTCTCTTGTTAACTGGCAGTTGAGATGCAGAAGCCATTTCCTTTCATGGGATTACTTACTTATCTTAATTTTCCACAGGTAAAAATCAGCATGAAGCTGTCCGACGGCCATCCCTGAGTCTAGTAATGCCACTAGTGAAAAACTATATAAATGCAAATGCTATTTTATTGTGTTTACACTCAAACAGGATGAGCAAGCTCTAGCAACGTCTCTTATTAATGCACAGCCTCGGGTTCACTAAGAGGTCATTAGATCTTGGTTTATGCGTCATGCGGCGGCTCCTGGGAACGCATAAAAGGAAAACACACTTGAGAAGTTTCAGACATACACAATTATATTACTGGAAACTATTTACCACCATCAGCTGAAGAAAAAAGCAGTCAACCTTGATCCATTAACAAAAGTGTGCATGATTTGATTTTAACATGAACTCTAAAAAATAAAGGTTCTTTACCTTTAGTAAGTCCCTGTGAAGTCAATAATTGTATCCCTTTGAAAATGACATGTTTTTGTTTTTTTTTCCTGTGAAAATAATTTCTTCATTCCTTAAAATAGCTTGAATGTAACTCTACTACACCCTTGGTTCATTTAGTATGCGTGGATATATGAATATGCAAATTAGTCTCCGCCTCCACTCACTCACAGCAGCTCGGATTACCTGATCCACTCGGACTGTAGTAAACACTATGGTTTTATACAGACATGTATGTTTGAACCAGAAATTGATTCAGAAGAAGGAGAGAGCACCCTCAGTTGATACTCTAATAATATCATATTGACGAAATGGACTTGGCAAACACTCCTGTGCATATTTGTGTTTGCGCTCTGGAGAACATCAATGTTTCTATTTTACCACATGTTTTTGCAGCGGTGAGCAATGTAGCCAATCACAGACATGTTTGTTGATCTCTTGAATGCAGTGACCAATCAGACGTGTTTAATTTAGTCAGAATCCACTCACGTTCTAGCCTGGGTTTCCCCATACTGCCTTACCGCAGCGCGATTCAATTTACGCTGAAAGGCAGTATGGATACCATGGCCAGATTTTTCGCCTCATTTAGGGAACCAATCACAGAACGGGGAGGGAGCAGCAAGACGATGACGCGTCTATGCGACACACCGAAGCAGTTTGTTTATACCTATGGATCAAACATGGCAGTAGACGCGAAGTTACCTTTCGATGCAGCCTTACGGCCGTTTCACATATAGGTTTCACACCGCAAGCGTGAGCGGCATTTGAGCAGCGCGTCAGCGTTACTACATTGTCACTGCAGCTGCAGACGCGCGAGAGTATTCACACTGGAAGCGTTTGTAGACAGTGTCACAGCAGCGGCTCCAAAGCTACATATCGTTAGCCTCATAGCATAATTGCTTAAGTCATTTTGTGTTTTTTCTTGTTTTCCAAAGACATTGAAATATGACTTCGGCGTTATATATAAGCGAGCAATTCTTTACAAAAACAACTATACATTTGTTTTTAGAAGTTGGTCATTTTATAACATTGATAGTCTTGAAAGTTTGTAATGGGGAGGTGTACAACATTCGCATATGTAATACAACAAAACAACCCAGAAAATGGCTCCAATCTATTAGTTTCAGTCATACTTTCGATGTTTACAAGACCGCAACTCCGCGGATAAAAAACAAAACACACAAATAAACCACACACTCGGGTTTGATTTGGGTTGTGCTAGCCTGTAGCTGTCTGTGTGTTAACGTTACATGAACTAAAAGAACGTTTATATATAATATTTTCTGGCTAGTTTACTTTAGTTTTTTTTTTTTTATATAATACACAACTTTCACCCAAACTGAATAATTAAAAACAAGTTTTTACCGGGTAAATCTTCTATAAATATTTTAGAGTCTTTATTTTCTCTTATTTGCCTACTCAAGTTCTTGTTAAAACTCACTAGACATGCTAATTCTGTGCATTTTGGGCAATTTTTGTGTGAAATCACATTTATTTTTGTCCATCAAAAGTGTGCTTTCACTTTAATTTAGCGTGAGCAATGCAGCAAAAAACAGATTCGAAACCCCCGCTTCACTGCTGCTCACGCGCCGCTCCTGCTCGACGCTCACGCGCTGCTCCCGGTGTGAATGCACTCATTGCTTAACATGCACGCCGAAAAAATACGCGCCGCTCACGCATGCGGTGTGAAACGGCCGTTAGATACACGACATCGTGTAGGCTACACATAAATCTCTGACCCATCGGCCATCGTCGTCTCCCTCGTCTAATTTCTGTCGCTCTGCATACGTCATCTGGTATAATCGAAACGATTGGCTATGAGCTACGTACAGGCGCATTTGATAGACATTCTTAGCACCCAATAAACGGCTCTGGGCATTCGTAAACCACGCCTCAAATACGAGAAAATGAACATGTGGTTCCCAGACCCAATTCTCAACGAGATTGGGTCTGGCGTTAGCCAGGCTACTCACGTTCTGCATGCTAGCGAATCCGCTCATTAACAAAGTGTAGGCATGATCTAAATAAGAGATTCTTTGTGCAGTGTAAATAACTTTGTGAGAACTTGTAGTGATTGTAAAGGAAGCTGTATTTGCAAGCTTTATAAGCTATAATCCATTCAGAATTTAAATAAAAAAGTCGACACATGACGGTAACTATCATGCAATATATCAAACAGCCAATAATGTGTTGCTAATGTTAGATAAACCACATTTCCGTTCGCCGTCTCAGAGTCAGAACGCTGCCTTCTGATAATTAGCATCCTTAGAAATAGTGATAGCAAAAGCCCCGCCTCACACGCTAACCAGATTGGTTACATATTTATGACGGTAGGGAACAGGGGTGGTTTCAAAGCCTGTTTTTGAGACTGTCTTTCACTGCAGTTTTAAGGAGAAAATACTCAGCAATGGTGTTGACTTATGAATATGTGCATGGCTCGTCTTAAAGCATATTAAAAACAACACATATACATATAAACATGAATTTTGAAAATACCCCCCCCCCCCCCTCAATTTTCACCACAGGGTTTTCACCACACTTGCTCAATGCATAACAGGTTTTTATAGTGGAAAAAAGGTTCTTTAGATTTTTTAAATGTTCTTCACGCTATATATATATATCGTATAAAGTATAACAATACCATCCAATACCATGGTACTGCACTTTTTTGTAAGTGTGGTCTGCTTCATTTCCAAAACATTAAAGGTTTCAAGCCTGAGATAAGGAAAAGGCTGCTCTGGAGTGTAATAGTAGTGTGTTTGTGCTCTCTGTGTGTTCTAACAAGTGCAAATATTGCTCCAGAAGTAGATGGAAGGGGAAAAAAGTGCATGTTTGCAGCCCTTGATCCAGATCTTCACAGTTATAACCCACACATGCACGTATGCACACACACACATGTTGTGTTTTCATGTTTTATGGGGACATAATAGTTTTTATACTGTACAAACTGTATATTCTCCTACCCATCACACTAATCTTTCTGCATTTTTACATTTTCAAAAAACATCACTTCGTATGATTTATAAGCTGTTTTCCTCATGGGGACCAAAAAATATCAGGATTTGGGATATTGCCATCTTTGTGGACACACACACACACACACACTATATAGCATCCTGCAAGAGTGGGCTGGGAATTCAATATGTGCAACCTTTATTTATTATTTACTTATTCATTAATTTATTTATTTATTTACTGTTCTTCTAAAAAAGCTTCAAAAGGACAGCATAGCAAACGCTAAGAAAACTATTCAAAAATAGTCATGTCATACGAATGTCATGTGTGAGAGAAAAAAAGATAAAAATACATGCAGAGTGTTAGCAACAGATTATTCTTTGCTATCGGTTACAGATGCAGTAGCAATCCTTCATCATAGAGGAAAGATTATGTTGCTCAACGGTTGCTCTTTCTTTGCTCAGAAGAAAAATAACTGGACAAGAGATCATTTGGCCTCTAATACATGTGATGAGAAATATTTGAGTTCATGTTGAGACTTCTGACTCTTGCAGACTTTGGGATCTTGGTAAAAATGAGCAACATTTGAAAAAATTGTTGAGATCTCTTCTGAAACTCTAAAGTAGTCTTTTTCTCAGGAGAATATATGTAGCATTTGTATATATATATATATATATATATATATATATATATATATATATATGTATATAGCATTTTTTATTAATACATCTATATCTGAAATACAGCTGTATTCACAAAGAAATGCTATGTTATGCTAATAATTAGTGATGAACAAATTACTGTGATATGCATCTGTCTAAAATAAAGTCTTTATTATGCTAAACTATTTATGCTAAACTTAAACAGTTACACAGTCATGAATATTTACAGCTCTCATCTGCAAAAATATTTTGTAATTACCCCTGTTAATTTCTACAGTAAAATGAAATATGAAACATGAGTAAAAGGGTGTTGAGAAATGTTAGGGTCTTATCTTGCCTCAAAACGTAAAACTATTTTTTGCTAAAGGCAAAACAAAACAACACGTATTTGTATTAAAAACGAGCTTTATTTGCTTTTGTGACTTTTTTTTCCAAGACAATTAAGCACATTAATCAGTCAATTGTCTGTAGCTGATTCAATTAGTATGCTGGTTTAAAAAAAAAAAAAAAAAAAAAAAACATTGAGTCTTGGCAGGATGTTTTTTTGTGACTGTATTACATTACAGTAACCCTAATCCTAAAAATTGTCCTAGTGTAACAAAGATAAAGTAATAAGCCACGAGAATCCGTGCATTGCAGTGACTTTACGTGAAGCACTGCGGTGAAATCTGACCTGAACATTTCCCAGCGTGATTCACTCCTTGACCAGCGAGTGTTTCTATGAGAAGGAAAGCGCTCAGCCCTAGGAAGTAATCACACGTTCAGCTCTAGAGTTCAGCAGACGTGCCCTTCACCCACAGCATCTCCACCTCTTGCTCATATTTGCAGAGCGACACGAGGTGTGTGTGTGTGGATTAAACAGGGCTTGTGTAGGGCAGGCCGGGCCGGATTGTTTTCCTCAGGTAGCGTCTCCAGTCTCCACACATACAAGCCTTGATTGGCACAATCATAAAATATAGAACAAACAATAAGCTGATGTGGAAGCTCTCCATATGATTCCCACAGTGGACACCTCTGGTCAAGAGACTTATCTCAGGGTGGGAGTGAGATTAACCCATCTTTGATCGGGTGTAATCTGTTTGAAAATTTACAATGCAGAAGGTTTGAGATGAAGAGCTGTTCATAGAAGAGCCGAGGGAAGCATGAGCGCTCTGCCACACCAAAAGCAGAGTAAATAGCCAATGAAAAATGCATACGCAAAGATATGAGAGGACGTGAACCTCTAAAGTCAAATTAAATTGAATGTGCTTATGGAAGACTGTGTGTGGGAAGCGACTGCCTCCTCATCCCTCGCTGACGGAAAGATGTACTTGAGTCATTCCTGCTATGCAATGCATTTACATGTAGTCATATACTGTATATATATATATATATATATATATATATATATATATATATATATATATTAATATATTGGATAACATATTAAACTCATGTAGTTTAGTCATCAACTTTTGCTTTGAAAACCTGACACAAATTAAAAAAAAATATTTGTCAGTAAAATCAGGGTAAAATTGTGCTCCAAAATTCAAATGACATAAAAAAAACCCCATAATAGTCTTAAAGTAGAGTTAATTTCCTTTGTAACAGTGCATTTTCAGTCAAGCACCCATTTGGCAATAGCTGATTATTATTATGCATTATTGTAGTTTGTTGGTTTTAATAAAAAATAAAAAAACGAAAATATGTTTTTTCAATGACTGTATTTCAATAAAGGAACTAGGCAGTAACTGTGCATTACAGTGACTCTACATTAACACAATATTTTTACAGGAATATATATTTTTCAGTCTTTTATCAAAATGTTTCAAACATTACTTTTGTAAAATCCCAGTTTATTGCTGACATCATCCCCTAATAAGTAACCATTTCTGCACAAACATCAGTAAGCATCAATGGATTTGATGGATTAGTTGGTTTGTATCTCTCTAAAACCTTCCATCCTGTTAGATAAAATAACAGAATCGGTACAATACTTCATTAATAAAATATGAAAGTTAATTTGACATCCTCATGCAATCTAACTGTCAATCCCTCACTGAATCTTAAGCTCTTGCCATCGTGCGAATAATTAGTAAAGTTATAATTAGTAAAGTTGAAGTTTCCGAACATGACCGAACATGAACACACACGCATATTCATAAAAGCTAAAGAGTTCAAAAGGCACTGCATAACAGCAATGACCCACTTAATGGTGTCAAGAAAGTGTGTTTGAGTCTGCCAGCCGCGCACCAGGGTGAAGAAGACGGAGCAGATGGCCAGAAGAGGTTAGCTCATGCAAGACCAGAGACTGACAGCTATTTAAGAGCTGCAGTCGTAAAGGAGATTTGTGCTAGTGCGCTAAAGCAGTCGGCCCGGCGCGCTCACTTTCTCCTCTATTTAACCCTGTCAGAGTCCTTCGCACACAACACCCCCAAATCACTCTGCATTATCAATCGTTTAGTGCTCCCATAAAAGCCAAAGTGTTTTCACATGAAAAGTTATTCCTCTCAAGACTTGATTCACTTTTCATTCGCCCACCTAAAAATAAAGAACACGGCCTTAGATTTGACTAACGGCTGAAAAAAGAGAGAGAGGTGGGTAATGTTGTGTTGTAAAAGTCAATGGCTCGCAACCGTGATCCTCGAGGAAGTCCCGCAAGGATTTACATGGGATATATTTCATTCACTTTGACAAAGTCCCTATCCAGGATGTTTTATAGGACAACTACGCATATACTACGCATATACGCGTCACTATTGCTATTGTGCTCCAGACTTTTATTCAGTAAATGCTGCTCTAAGCATGAATGCATGATACAACTGTTTAAAAAGACTACAAAAAAAGCGTAAAATAATTAACTAAATATTTTTGGTAACGCTTCATTTTACAGTACAGTATACTTACAGTGTACTTACCTAGAAAGTACGGCTAATATAAGGTAAGTACATGGGTTAGGGGTAGGTTCAGGGTTAGTACCTAGTTATTACCCAGTAATTGTAATTACTATAATAAGTACATAGTATGTACATGGGTAACAGAACTGTAAAAGTAAGCGGTACCATATTTTTAAGGTATTCACCCATGTCAGTGGTTCTCAACCTTTTTTAGGCCAGCGCCCCCTATCCAATATCCAGGTCCCTGACCCCCCATTAATGCCATATAATGAGTGAGTAAGAACGAGTGAGAGTTAACAGATGAAATAAGTACAAAATTGTCATTTATTAATATTGAACTATACTCCACAGTGATTAATCCAAAAACAAGGTATAAGCTGCATTGGCATGGCAATACCAGTGTTTCTCACAGGATTTTTATTACAAATAAATGACTAAAGGCTTAAAATGAATAAAAGTAAATGAACAAAAATGTGCGTTATATTTAAACGCGTGTCCATTAACACCTGAACCCACGCCTTTCAAAAATCTTGCTTCCATCGCCCCCCGTTGTTCTCTGAAAGCCCCCGTTGAGAACCACTATACTAAATGAATGAATGACAGAATTGTAATGTTGGGGTGAAATCTTCCTTTCAGCAGAGATAAAAAAAATCAGAAGTTTATGGCATCAAAAGCCACCAGACTGCCAATGGATTGAGAGCAGAACCCGCAGCAAATCTCAAAATCTAAGCACACTAAACACGTGCCGAGGGGGATTAGATATTAATCCCATTTTATTCAATTTAACACTGAGTAAAAGCAGCTTCATTTTCATTTTGAATATTTAAAGTCAATCTGTTTAAAATAGACCAGAACGGCCCATTTCTCCTCTCGTTCCTTCTCAGACGATGTGCGTAAAGCGCTAGCAGCTGAAGTACCTGGCATATCTTCTTCAGCAAATCCTTTACACACGGTGTGCTTTTTTCTAGTACTTTATTAAAAAGTGAAGTAATTTACAGCAGCTTTGGTTCGGGGACTAGTTTTTCCATTCATTTTCTCCATAGGAATCCATCATTAAAGATTTCTAAACCAAACAATCCAGGCTTTGATTTGAACCAAACGTATAACTTTGAAACTAACTATCTCATGATGCATAGCAAAATTATGTAATCGGATCAAAAACTATCATGCAATATAAACATATTGACTTGAACTATCCCCTTCCTAATGCACATTAGAATACCTGGCTGGATGTGTTTTTGTGCATTAGATGCCGTGACTCCTCGAGAAGATGAGCAGTGTCAGTCAAAGCAGATCAAATCAGCTCGGACGTCAAAATGCCGGAGTTCAAACCCACTGACATAACCTTTCAATCAGTGGTCCGGCGCATCAATCACATCTTTCCACCACAACCATCCATCACACAGCACTTCTGTCACATGGAGGCATTTTAACCAGAGATCCAGAGGTCTGTCAATGTACAATACGACCGTATGTCACACACATGTCCCTTCAATCACAGGTAAGGATGTTCATGTCCTTCAGGATAATTACAAAGCAGCACTGATGCAGAACTAAAGCCTAAAGTTACCCAAAGCTTTGCCTCTGTTCTTCTGCTGCCTTGCGAGTGCTGTTATTTCCTTCTGGAAATGCAAATCTCTTTTGAATATGATGGTGCCGCCAGCTTTGTGTGTCTATTATCTGACACTGTCAGAAACCATATTGGTGAATCATTCAAACATTGCCTCTAAAACTATAGTAAGACATCTGTTGCGCAACACGTACAAGCATCATATTATTTTTGCATGCATCCGAGGAGTTTTGAAACTATGGGCAGAGCATTGCTCAAGCTTAAATATTTAAAGCGTTACTTTGGCTCTCACAACTCGAGAAAAGGAAGAGATGCATTTGGTTTAATTATTCACTGTTAGCTTTACTCAAAACAAACAAGAGTCAGAGTTTTCAAAAGGCAGACAATCCTGAGCTGCTTAAAAATGAAATATAGAGGAAAAATGAAATAAAAATATGGAATCATTTTAAACATTTTAAAGATTTTTTTTAAAGATTTTTGAAAGAAGTCTCTTCTGCTCACCAAGGATGCATTTATTTGATCAAAATTACAGAAAACAACAGTAATATTGTGAAATATTATTATAATTTAAAATAACTGTTTTGTGTTTTCTATGTGAATATATTGTCAAATATAATTTATTCCTGTGATCAAAGCTGAATTTTCAGCATCATTACTCCAGTCTTCAGTGTCACATGATCCTTCAGAAATCACTCTAATATGATGATTTGCGGCTCAAGAAACAGCCAAATATAACGACTAACATATAAGCAATATGATCCTTATAAGTAGACGAAGCATCCTTTAAGCAAACATAAGCAGAATGCAGAGTTCATAAACCATTTTTTTGGGGGGAAATGCAAACAAACAGAGACAAAAGATCAACATCCTCTATAGTGATTCCAGACTAATGTGATTAGCAGGCAGTGTGTGTGTGTGTGTGTGTGAGAGAGAGAGAGAGAGTGTGTGTGTGTGTGTGTTTTGTCCCTCTCTACCGGCTCATCAGTGGGTTAGCCAACATGAAGCATCTACAGTGTGTGAATAATATGCAAACAAATGCGACTTGGCTTCAACAGCACGCTAAAGGCCATGCATATCAGCAAAGCCACTGGAGAGAGAAAGACAGGAAGAAAGAGAGGCAGAAAATGACAAAGGCGGTAA
This sequence comes from Rhinichthys klamathensis goyatoka, assembly GCF_029890125.1. NCBI lineage: Eukaryota > Metazoa > Chordata > Actinopteri > Cypriniformes > Leuciscidae > Rhinichthys > Rhinichthys klamathensis. The sequence continues at coordinate 5,261,533 of NW_026606822.1, forward strand.
GTGAAAATGAATATGCCCGGGGCTTGTCCGTGATTACTTTTTTTATGATTATTGCTGAATTCTCTTTGCCGGAGTGGTAAGACGGCGCTGGAGCTTATTAGATCAGTTGTTCACACATCTACGGGGCGAGTTTGCTGGAAAGCGACTACATGTGGTTAAATTATCTCTGTCTGCTGCGTGACAATTAGCCCCATTACCTTCAGCCACACGTTAGCTGCGCGCTTAAAGCTTTCTGGCTGGAGCAGTACAGAAGCTCTTCATGTCAGATCAAGGGGACCAGAGGAGTTTAATATGAGCCATGAGCCAGGCTTCGTAATCACACAATACAACACTCGAGATCCCAGTGCTGTTAATGAACACACACACACAACCAATTAAAAGTTTGCACACACTTGTCTAGTTAAATGTTTGAAATTAGATTAGCATGTATTTTTACACTGTATTTTTGATCAGATAAATTCAGCCTTGGTGAGCAGAAGAGACTTCTTTCTAAAGAATTTTTTTTATGTGAATTATTACAAACTTTTCACAGGTACACTCACACACACACAGACATTCTCTCTCTCTCTCTCTCACACACACACACACACACACACTCACATGCAGATACACACACTCACACACACACGCACAGTCACACACACACACACACACACACACACATTCTCTCACACTCACACACACACAGTCTCACAGTCTCACACACACACACACACACACACACACACACACACACACACACACACACACACACACACACACACACACACACACAGACATTCTCTCTCTCTCTCTCTCTCTCTCTCTCTCTCTCTCTTCTCTCTCTCTCTCTCTCTCTCTCACACACACACACACTCACATGCAGATACACACACTCACACACACACAAATTCTCTCACACTCACACACACACAGTCACACACACACACACACAATGTATACATTTCATAACATATAAAATATATAAAATAATAAATTAACCATTATTTTGCTAACAAGCAAGGTAACTCCATAATTATTGATTTTATATTGTTTGACACAGCTTCAAAATATATTAGCATATTTGTATGTGCAATAAATTAATATTTATATAAACTCTTTGTAACTTATTATAAACTACTTTTTCAGGCCGAGTAACACTGACCTTATTCCTGAGGCTCTAACAATAAGCCCATTAGAGCCGTTCTGTAGGACCACACACACACAAGCAGGAACTAACAGGAAACGCTTGACTAAGCAGAGCCGTTATTTCATTACACTCGCTGCTGTTCAATGTATAAAACATGAAGTCCACACTTCTTTAATGTATAATTTGACTGAAAGGTGGAGAACCCCACAGGGAATGAAGGACTCTCTCTCTCTCTCTCTCTCTCTCTCTCTCTCTCTCTCTCTCTCTCTCTCTCTCTCTCTCTCTCTCTCTCTCTCTCTCTCTCTCTCTCTCTCTCTCTCTCTCTCTCTCTCTCTCTCTCTCTCTCTCTCTCTCTCTCTCTCTCTCTCTCTCTCTCTCTCTCTCTCTCTCTCTCTCTCTCTCTCTCTCTCTCTCTCTCCTGCCACCGATGTGCTGAGGAAGCAGGAATTAATTTCAATCAGGAAGTTCACAGCCGTGCAGCGCTAGTGATTACATTATTGTAACCTGCATTTAAAATCTTTTATATCCGCAAACACACACACAAGAGCTTTGAGGCGCAGCTGACACAAAACACACTGCAAATAATACAAAATACAGTGCCAGTTCATGCACAGTAAGTGTCTAATGGCAATACCGTGGTGGTACTTTGACATGTGCATGTACATTTATATACTTACAAAAGTATGGTTCTACCATGGTACTTTTTGGTACAGTAGGCTATAGATGCCCACATTGCAAAAGCAAGAATTGACTATTAAAAAAAAAAAAAAACATTAACCATGTTTTTTTTTTTGGACACACACACTGTCAACTTTAAATGCTCAGCGAGATTCTGTTGAAAGTGTTGCTCTGCTGTGACAGTCATTGAGCTGAGAGAGAAAACGCCTCTTTATTGGGCCTCGTGCAACAACGCTGAGGATGCAAAACATACTTGCATTAATGCCAAACCGCATTATGAATTGTATTCTGAACCATGAAAAAAAGACATTGCTTGAAATAAAATAAACATGAACTCAAAATATATCATTTTCATATAGTTGAAGTTACTGAAGTGCTAAAATAACTAAAACTAAATAATCTACAATCTAAAACTTAATAAAAACTATATAGAAATATTGAAAAAACGAACTAAACAAAATTACTAAAACTTTAAATAAAATTAAAATAGAAAATCTGAAAATATTACCAGATACTATAACAGATACTATAACATTATATCAATGATACAAAAATAACACAGATCTGATCATACACACAATATTGAAATACCGGTATACACTAGCGGTCAAAAGTTTGAAACAAGTTTTTTTTTTATGCTTTTGATAGAAGAAACAGTTGTGCACTTCAAATCAAAAGTTTGGGGTAAGTAATATATTTTTTTCTTTGTTTTTAATAGAAATGAATACCTTTATTCAATAAGGATGCCTTAAATTGATCAAAAGTGACAGTAAATGTTATATAATGTTACAAAAGATTTTGAATGTTACAAAATATTTCTATTTTAAATAAATGTTGTTCTTTTGAACTTTCTATTCATCCAAAAAATCCAGAAAAATCACAGTTTCCACAACAAAAAAAAAACAGTTTTCAATATTGATAATAACAAGAACCATTATTAATAATTGAGCACTGAAAATGACTGATAATATTAAACACTAACTTATCATATTAGAGTGATTTCTGAAGGATCATGTGACTCTGAAGACTGGAGTAATGATGCTGAAAATTCAGCTTTGATCACAGGAATAAATTACACTTTACTATATATTCACATAGAAAACAGTTATTTTAAATTGTAATAATATTTAACAGTATTATGTATTTTTGATCAAATAAATGCAGCCTTGATGAGCAGAAAAGACTTCTTTCAAAAATCTTTAAATCTATAAAATGATTCCAAACTCAAATACCAGTATTAAAAAGCAAGAGTTCCACATATAAATCCAGTGTAAAGCGTTTCTTACCAATAGGAGAGAGTTCTGCCACACTTCCGACGTAGGGACCTTCCAGGAACTTGGGCTCGCTGTCGTTGATGTCCTGGACTTTGATGACGAACTCTGACTCGGGTTCAAGCGGCCCGTCAGTCAGACGGTCTCGTGCTTGAGCTCGCAGGGTGTAGAAGGTCTTCTCCTCGCGGTCTAATCTCTCCGTGGCGTGAATGTCACCGGTGACCTCGTCTATGATGAATATAGTGCCTGCTCCCTCTCCAGAGATGGTGTACTTAATAGAGCCGTCCCCTTCATCCGAGTCGGAATGGATCTGTCGATTAAAGCACAGAGGACACATCCTGAGTGTGGGTGAAGTGGCTGGAGTGCTGTTGTTCAAGGGAACTCTCTGAAACACGCATTTGAATTGGAATGGCGAGGAAAGACATTTACTGAATTACAATGCAAAGAAAGTAAACACTTGGGGGGGATTTCAGTAGTCAAACACAAGATGCAAAACATGATGCAAAATCATTGATATCTGACATATTTTGTGTATTTACTTCCTCTGTGGATGGATGGATGGGTGGATGAGTGGATGAGTGGATGGATGGATGGATGGATGGATGGATGGATGGGTGGGTGGATGAGTGGATTGGTGGATGGGTGGATGGATGGATGGATGGATGGATGGATGGATGGATGGATGGATGGATGGGTGGGTGGATGAGTGGATTGGTGGATGGGTGGATGGATGGATGGGTGGATGAGTGGATGGATGAGTGGATGGATGGATGGATGGATGGATGGATGGATGGATGGATGGATGGATGGATGGATGGATGGATGGATGGATGGATGAGTAATATTAGATAGATAGTTGGATGGATGGATGGATGGATGGATGGAAGGATAGATGGGTAATATTAGATAGATAGATAGATGGATAGATGGATGGAAGGATGAAATATATTAATATTATATATTAAATATATTAATATAATATTAAGATAGATAGACATATTTTTACTTTAAAAATAATAATGAATACAATCATAAAATTATTCTTTTTAATAAAATAGTAATAATAATGAAAGAATAAATTCTATGAAAACATTGAGCATAAGAAAATGTGCTCTTCCACCATAAAACTATAAGACATTGTTTAAATAAAAGCAATTGTTTTTTTTTATACTTTATTTTTATTCATTTGAATGAATATTGTAGTGTATAATAAAATATAATAATATTTTGCAATAATATTTTAATTAAATTAAAATGTAAATATAAAACATTTGTTTTTAGAAATAAAAATAAAAAATAAATGTATCTTAGAATATATTATTAAACATCCTCAGCTGTGATTGAGATTCTCATGTGCAGAAAGGCAAACAGTAAAACTATATAAAATGTCATGTTTACAAACACATTTACTGTTCGAAATAAAATAAAAAATGCTAAGCAAACGAGTGAATGAGTGAATGTTTGAGAACACATCATATCCATGTGTAAAGTACAGTGATTCATCTGTCTACGGTGTCTGATCTGCCTCGTGAGTTCATCCGTATGGCGAGTTGCCATGTCGAAAGGCAAAATTCCCAGTTTTCCATCCTCTCTTTCCACACTGACAGCTCCTCTAGCTGTAGCTGAAGCCTCTTGGCATCTCATTGAGTCATTACTATGGCAACAGATGTACGGAAGACAGACCGGATATTGACTACAAAGTCTGACCAAATGCATTTCATCATTTACAAAATAATCTGGGAAGAGCCAGTACTAAAAATGTTAAAAAGTCAAAAAACAAATACCCTTATTTACTTCCCTAATGCTTGTCCCTGCATGTCTTCCAGTGTGTTCCTGGTGATTCATCAGAGCACATCAGGGTTGTTCAGAACCCAGTGAGAACGCCATTCAATTCTAATTCAATGTCTACTCTATTTTTTTAACTATAAATGCAAAGTTTGTCAAGATAAACTTTGAACTTGTTTGAAAAGAGAGAGAGAAAGACAACACAACAGACAAACTCATGATGTCTGTACATCTCTGCATTTATTCCCTGTTAAAGATCCTATTTCACACTAAAATATCACATTACAGAAGTGAAATGGGTTGCGAACACCACTTTAACTGGCTAATTGTGTGGTTCAGTTTACGGTCTAATGCCATCTAAGTTTGTTTAAGCGTATTTCACCCAAGTAATGACTTTTGTTGGACTATAACAATCTTTTTCATTCATCTATGGATCAGATGGTAGTCAGTTCAATGTGACGCTTTTTAGAAACAGCCAGCCGGAGGCTCATTATGTTTAAAGGGAGATGTGTTTCTAAACCCAGGCCTGCAAGTGCAGTTTGGAGACATCATGGGGTCCAACACACAAGAAAGAAAGAAATCTCAAGAAATCACCTTTACATTTCATGAGATTCTTCGAGAGGTTTTAACTGGTCAGACCTGCTAAAGTAGATCAAACCAGCAACAAATCTTTTCTTTTTTTAGTGGAGATGATGATATTTCTACAGCCAAAAAGTAAGATGAACTTCAGATAGCGTGTAATGTAAATCAATGAGGTCCTAATAATAACAGTATAGGGTAACACTTTATTTTACAGTGTCCTTGTTACATGTTACATATACTTACCGTAGTAATAACAGTAAATAATGCATTATTACATGCAACTAACCCTCAACCAAATCCTACCCTAATCCTATAAGTACATAGTTGCTTAATACTCAGTACTTAAATATATATAATTACACTGTAACAATGACATCTTAAAATAAAGTGTAACCCAGTATAGCAAACTACTCACATAAAATGCATCTTAAGGGATAGTTCACTTTGGAATTAATTTTTGGGATGTTTTAGCTTACCTCAAGGGCATCCAAGTTGTAGGTGTCTTTGTTTCCACAGTAGTTTCAATTTTGATATTTTTAGGTCAAACCGTTCTTGTCTGTCAGTCATATAATGCAGGTCTATGGTCACCACCTCAAAGAGCATGCACAGAGAAGTCCAAATTAAACATGATTTAATGACTCGTAAATGTAAGTACACATTGATGGCCTAAGACACGAAACGAGCGGTTTGTGTGAGAAAACGAACAGTATTTATATCGTTTTTACTTCTTGTAAACACAGCCACGTCCAAGTGATCTGAGGGCGCGGGCGCTTCGGCCTTTTCCAGCAAGCGCCGGAAGTGATCTCTCGCACGTGTACGTCACTCATACAATTGTTTTATTTTTTTTAATTGTTTTCTTTTACGACGGTTTAAACATCCCGGATAAGCGCAAATTAGTACCATTTTAATTAGCCGTCTTACCTACCTCTGTTCTGTGTAAACAATGAGTGACGTACACGCGCGAGAGATCACTTCCGGCGCTTGCCGGAAAAGACCGAAGCGCCGGCGCCATCAGATCACTTGTTGGACGTGGCTATGTTTACAAGAGGTAAAAACTATATAAATACTGTTCATTTTCTCACACAAACCGCTCGTTTCGTGTCTTAGGCCATCAATGTGTACTTACATTTACGAGTCATTAAATCATGTTTAATTTGGACTTCTCTGTGCATGCTCTTTGAGGTGGTGACCATAGACCTGCATTATATGACTGACAGACAAGAACGGTTTGACCTAAAAATATCAAAATTGAAACTACTGCGGAAACAAAGACACCTACATCTTGGATGCCCTTGAGGTAAGTTAAAACGTACCAAAAATGTATTTCAAAGTGAACTATCCCTTTAATATCAGTCGTCACTCTATATCTGCCAGTAATGTCTTAAAACGAAATGCTTAGTTTTATGATCAAAGCTCTGTAGTTTTAAAACGTACAATGCAATGATGGTTGAGAGATGAACAAATAAACCTCCCTCAAAAGCCTGATGATCATATTTGATAAAAAATGATGTATGATTAATCAAGCTGAACCAAAGTTGCTTCAGTAAGTGTTCATCTTGAAATATTACCAACAATGTAGAAATTATTCTTACATTTACTTTATAAAAATCGGTAAAGATTTCACAGCAAAAAGACACGAGCTGAAGGTGGACGTTTTGACTAAAAGGCTTTTTAAAAGTATAATCTATAAATCAGATGACAGAAGGCATGTAGATTAAGCGGTGTTGTTTTTCAGTGAAGGTTTGAGGTGATCTATTGAGATGCAGGGGTATCTGCACTGCTGCAGTGTTGTAATGCTCCCTCGACTGGATCAGTGTGGGTTTTCTTTAGCTTCAGTCTCTGTTTCCCATTATAATGTGCCTCTGTACCCTGGCAAACTCTTCAAAACAGCAGTGGACAGAGCGAAATCACCCTCTCCATCATCAGCGTGTTAAATATTTTATAAAGTCTTAATTAAATAGCAGCTTCTATCACCCCCGTGGGGATTTTCATTAGGTATTTGTCGTAAAACATGGGAATAACGCAAGCCGGCCTACAATATTGCATTCTTTTCCGCCTCTTTCCTCATTTCAAATCCTCCCTCGGTCGAATAAAACATGCACTTGAAACTATCCTCTTTTTTGGCATATCAATATTTCAGCAGTAATAAAAAAAAAAAACTCTAACGGGAAGACAAAGAAAGCTGGGCAATATCTCAAGAGCTGGAGGATAAAAAAATATTTCTCCCTGTCTGTTCACAGGGAGAGTTTGCTCAAAGAACGGAAACACGACGCGCTCCTGGAGCCTTTTGTGTGCATTAGCGCATATGGAGATCATATGATCAACATCACATCTGTTCCCCCAATTATGAGCATAAAAATAATAAGACAGAACTGCTGAGTGTCCTGGATTTCCTCTGACTCTGCTGCTTTCCCTAATGAAACGAGAAAGCACAGTAAACATGCCACAGCAGGGGTGAATGCATCTTTTACCTGACAAATGATGTTATTGGCGGATGGCAGACGTGAAGCGGTTCTTCATCTGCGCTCAGACTGACTGTCTCCTTGCTCTCACAACACACCGCGGTAAACTGCGACCGGGGTCTCGTCTGAGCAGGAGATGTCAAACCACAGGTCATGTGGAGGTCTCATCCTCTCTTTCGGCCTATAATATTTAGTCTTTGATCAACTCTTTTCACCGGTGGCCATTCACAATATTGATTATACTGCCTTCATTACTTAGTCTTCAACTAAATAGCATCACTTTGCAGCCCTCGAGCCTGAGCAAGACTGCAAGTAGGATGAAAATCATAAGATACCTTGCAATACAATGCAATACAATGACTACGTTTACAAGCAGCCAATAACCCGTTCAAAACCGGAATATTAGCAATAACCCGGTCGCGCATGGCCATGTAAACACCGGCAAAAACCCGAATATGCTCATATTCCGGTTTTTAAAAACCCGAATATGATCCCTGGGTTACCCCTTTTCTAACCCGAATATTTGGTCATGTAAACGCGTATCTGCATATCCCCATCAAAAGGAACATTGATTTGTGTTCTGCGCATGTTCTATTCGCAAGGAATCTTGGTCTTTTGAGTAGAGGAACTTCTTGTATGCGCCGTCTGGTAAAAATGTAAACACGTCTGGAAGTAAAGGTAAACATGGCGAGACGCAGCACAGCACCATACTCTTGGAGCTAGGAGGAAACCAATTTCTTTATTAGTGTGGTGAAAACCATGAATATAATGAATTTTGTTGACGGCAGAAAGTACAGAGATAGTGAAATTTACATGACGTCTTAAGGTTGTCCGTACGTTAAGACGCTAACCGTGCCTCCCCGTTTACATCGGGATATTGCCAATTTATTACAAATTCCATGTACACTCACCTAAAGGATTATTAGGAACACCTGTTCAATTTCTCATTAATGCAATTATCTAATCAACCAATCACATGGCAGTTTCTTCAATGCATTTAGGGGTGTGGTCCTGGTCAAGACAATCTCCTGAACTCCAAACTGAATGTCAGAATGGGAAAGAAAGGTGATTTAAGCAATTTTGAGTGTGGCATGGTTGTTGGTGCCAGACGGGCCGGTCTGAGTATTTCACAATCTGCTCAGTTACTGGGATTTTCACGCACAACCATTTCTAGGGTTTACAAAGAATGGTGTGAAAAGGGAAAAACATCCAGTATGCGGCAGTCCTGTGGGCGAAAATGCCTTGTTGATGCTAGAGGTCAGAGGAGAATGGGCCGACTGATTCAAGCTGATAGAAGAGCAACTTTGACTGAAATAACCACTCGTTACAACCGAGGTATGCAGCAAAGCATTTGTGAAGCCACAACACGCACAACCTTGAGGCGGATGGGCTACAACAGCAGAAGACCCCACCGGGTTCCACTCATCTCCACTACAAATAGGAAAAAGAGGCTACAATTTGCAAAAGCTCACCAAAATTGGACAGTTGAAGACTGGAAAAATGTTGCCTGGTCTGATGAGTCTCGATTTCTGTTGAGACATTCAGATGGTAGAGTCAGAATTTGGCGTAAACAGAATGAGAACATGGATCCATCATGCCTTGTTACCACTGTGCAGGCTGGTGGTGGTGGTGTAATGGTGTGGGGGATGTTTTCTTGGCACACTTTAGGCCCCTTAGTGCCAATTGGGCATCGTTTAAATGCCACGGCCTACCTGAGCATTGTACTGACCATGTCCATCCCTTTATGGCCACCATGTACCCATCCTCTGATGGCTACTTCCAACAGGATAATGCACCATGTCAAAAAGCTCGAATCATTTCAAATTGGTTTCTTGAACATGACAATGAGTTCACTGTACTTAAATGGCCCCCACAGTCACCAGATCTCAACCCAATAGAGCATCTTTGGGATGTGGTGGAACGGGAGCTTCGTGCCCTGGATGTGCATCCCACAAATCTCCATCAACTGCAAGATGCTATCCTATCAATATGGGCCAACATTTCTAAAGAATGCTTTCAGCACCTTGTTGAATCAATGCCACATAGAATTAAGGCAGTTCTGAAGGCGAAAGGGGGTCAAACACAGTATTAGTATGGTGTTCCTAATAATCCTTTAGGTGAGTGTATACAGGAGTAACTCTCTCTGCTCACGCATGTAAACGGGTTATTCCGAATGTTTCAGAAACCCGAATAGTGACCTTTACCCGACCATAACCCGAAAATTGACAGCTTGTAAACGTAGTCAATGATGATTGAGAGATGAACAAAAAAACTTCCTCAAAATCCTCATATTTGATAATCACATTTGAACATGATTTTTCAACAACAACAAAAAATATGTATGTTTATATATATTAATTAAAGCCAAGTTGCTTCAGTCCAGTAAGTGTTCATCTTGAAATATTACTAACAATATAATTACGTTTACTTTATTAAAATCAGTAAAGATTTCAGATCAAAAGATTTTCATTATCAATCGCCACCGGCCTCAGCAGTTTTCATCATGTCGATCATTTAGAGGCCTTAGATATTTGTGTATATTAAATATGATCCAGTCAAATGTCACTTTGCAGTCCTCCAGCCACCAGTAAGACACTGCCGATTTAAACCATTTAGACCAGGAAAAGACTACCATGGACAAACAGTTAGAGGCTGGATTGGTATTTTAGTGGTGTTGCTACCATGAAGTGGCTGACGGAGCAGTGGAGCTCCAGGCTGTGTGACCTGCCACCTCTCGGGTCAGAACACTAACAAAGCAAACCTGTTAGCTGGCAGTCGCAGTGAAGGAGGCGAGCCGACACTCCAGATATCTCACCTCTGATGAGCGCCGAGGCAAGAGAAGATCCTGCAGTGCACACGGATCGTGACACCAACGACACGACCAAATGTGAATAAATGAGACGTGCAGGTCAAAAGGTCAAACTATAGGACCACTGAAATATGGTTTGAAGCATTTGCATGCATCTTGGGTTGCACTGAGCTCTGCAATGGGTGCAAATATTTATTTAGCATGAATATTTCATAAACACTCTACCGTTCAAAAGTGTCGGTTCGATACGATTTTTTGGTCACACTTTATTTTACAGTGTCCTTGTTACATGTTACATGTACTTACCATAGTAGTAACAGTAAAGTATGCATAATTACATGAAACTAACCCTCAACCAAATCCTAATCCTAACCCTGTAGTAAGTACATGTTGTTATTGTTATATATTACTCAGTACTTAAATGTATAATTACATTGTAAATTACTTAAAATAAAGTGTAACCGATTTTTTTATGTTTTTAAAAGAAGTCTCTTATGCTCACCAAGGGTTATTTTATTTGATAAAAAATACAGCAATATTATTACAATTTAAAATAAGTGTTTTCTATTGGAAAATGTAATATATTCCTGAGATTAAAGCTGAATTTTCAGCATCATTACTCCAGTCTTCAGAGTCACATGATCCTTCAGAAATCATTGTAATATTTGCTGCTCAAGAAACATTCCTGATTATTATCATCAATGTTAAAAAAACAGTTGTGCTGCTTCATATTTTTGTGGAAACCGTGACGCATTTTATTTTTTCATGATTTTTAGATGAACAGGAAGTTAAAAAAAACAGCATTTATTTGAAATATAATCTTTTGTAACATAAAATCTAAATGTCTTTACTGTCACTTACTGACCCCAAACTTTTGAATCAAAACTGACATTATGACAGAAGTCCTGCATTTGTTTTAAAAAGGATAATTATGAAAATATCAAGCAAAAGTAATGACTATGTTATCGACGCCGCATTTCTATGCCATTAATCACTGAGAACTTCCAACGTGGCTTTTGATTAATTTATTTTTAAGGGCCGGATAATTAGACAATTTTCAATTCAGCTCAAACCGCAAAACAAAAACGTTTGACATTCTCAACGAAGACTTCTCAACCTAGACATCTGCACATCGGGTCATGACAGCGCAAACCTCATCAGCAAACACAGGCCCTTTGTTTAGTTGAAATTCATTAGCTACACAACACTCTTTCTCAAGCGAAAGATCAAAACATTAATAATGGATTCATAAAGCTTCAGACTGCAATCAACATGCACATCCTGCAAACACCCCTGACATTTAAACTATTACGATTCGTGGATAAAGAGATTTTGCATGAACATTGTGATACATTTTCAACAAGGAGTCAGACAGAGATGCTTACGAGGAAGAAAGGATATGAAATGAAGACTACAAAAAGGAAACATTCAAAGTAGGACACAACTTTAAAGTCCCTCTGAAGTGTCTTGACACTCGCTGCATTATTCAATGTGTTGATGTAATTGACACTGAAACAGGAAGACAGGGCGGGGCATTTCTAACAGCTCCTCCCCTTTTTTTTTAAAGCCAATAGCGTTTTGTTTATATATCACAGCTCCTAAAAACTGTACCCGACCCGAATCGACCCGAATCACTACTTACCCGAACCTGACGTGCATAAATTATTATTTTTTTAAAGAAAAACCCGACCCGAGAAAGACCCGACAAAATTAGACCCGAGTCCGACCCAACCTGACGCCATTTCCTTTAGAACCCGACTGGACCCGAACGTAAACGGCATTTACATTGTGCACAGCCTGCAGCCCTGCGTTTCTCAATAATGCACTTAACATAGACGCGCAAGTGTAAGCGTGCTGAAGTGCTAAAATGTCAATCACACATCACTGTAACCCATTACTGTCAAAGTTTGACTCTTTAGTTTCCCCCGTCTCTGTGTATTTGGTTCAGTCCTGTGTCCCAGTTTTCCCGCTCCTCGTTTGTGTTCAGTTCATTCACCTGTTTCTAGTTAATTTGCCCCAGCTGTGTCTTGTTCCCATGATCCGTTCTCTGTTTATTAAATCCTGTTTTCCTGGTATCCTCGTCTTCTCATCCTTCCTACCACCACGCACCCGTAACAGAAGAACCGACCCAAAAAGGAAAGGAAAAAAGGGAAGATGGAGAGCTGGAAGCAAGCCTTCGTGGGAACCCGCCAAGCTGTGTTCCGTGGGAACCGTGGAGGTCACAGGGGAGGATATGGGCGATATAGTCCAGTTAAACCAGAACCAGCCTGAGCTTCCCTGCACGCCTGCCAGCCTGAGCTTCCCTGCACGCCTGCCGAGCCTGAGCTTCCCTGCACGCCTGCCGAGCCTGAGCTTCCCTGCACGCCTGCCGAGCCTGAGCTTCCCTGCACGGCTGCCGAGCCTGAGCTTCCCTGCACGCCTGCCGAGCCTGAGCTTCCCTGCACGGCTGCCGAGCCTGAGCTTCCCTGCACGCCTGCCGAGCCTGAGCTTCCCTGCACGCCTGCCGAGCCTGAGCTTCCCTGCACGCCTGCCGAGCCTGAGCTTCCCTGCACGCCTGCCGAGCCTGAGCTTCCCTGCACGGCTGCCGAGCCTGAGCTTCCCTGCACGCCTGCCAGCCTGAGCTTCCCTGCACGGCTGCCGAGCCTGAGCTTCCCTGCACGGCTGCCGAGCCTGAGCTTCCCTGCACGCCTGCCGAGCCTGAGCTTCCCTGCACGCCTGCCGAGCCTGAGCTTCCCTGCACGGCTGCCGAGCCTGAGCTTCCCTGCACGCCTGCCGAGCCTGAGCTTCCCTGCACGCCTGCCGAGCCTGAGCTTCCCTGCACGCCTGCCGAGCCGGAGCTTACCTGCACGCCTGCCGAGCCGGAGCTTCGCGTCACGCCGGCCGAGCCAGAGCCTTCTCCGCTGGTCCCGTCCAGCCCTTCTGAGCCTTCACCGCTGGTTCCATCCAGCATAGCCGGGCCTTCACCGCTAGCCCAGCCAGAGACTTTCCATGTCCCGTCTGCCCACCCTGAGACTGTCCACGTCCCAGAGCCTGTCCCAGAGCCTGTGATTCCCCCCAAGAAAGTTTTGGGGGGGGGATATAGGTCACCTGAAGATGCGTCACCGCCATGGCCACCCAAGGGTCCAACAGCTCCGCCCTGGACGCCCGAGGGTGCGTCTGCTCCGCCGTGGTCACGCCCAAGTCCTGCACCGCCCTGGCCACGCCCTCGTCCTGCTCCGCCGTGGTCACGCCCAAGTCCTGCACCGCCCTGGCCGCCTGGACTTACTGCTCCGCCCTGGCCACGCCCTCGTCCTGCTCCGCCCTGGTCACGTCCACGTCCTGCTCCGCCCTGGAGGCTTCCTGCTCCAGACCTCGCCCTCCTCAGCCTCCAGGGCGCCCACCCCCCCACCCCATTGATGTTATACGGCGCGAGGTCGCGCCTTTTTGGGAGGGGGCGTACTGTCACAGTTTGACTCATTAGTTTCCCCCGTCTCTGTGTATTTGGTTCAGTCCTGTGTCCCAGTTTTCCCGCTCCTCGTTTGTGTTCAGTTAATTCATCTGTTTCTAGTTAATTTGCCCCAGCTGTGTCTTGTTCCCATGATCCGTTCTCTGTGTATGTAAACCCTGTGTTCTCCCTCACTCCTTGTCGGTTCTCGTTTGTATATGGTGCGTTTATGTCAAGTGTGTTGTATGGTTCCTTAGTTTTTGTTTATTAAATCCTGTTTTCCTGGTATCCTCGTCTTCTCATCCTTCCTACCACCACGCACCCGTAACAATTACGTCCTATAAAATTTGGCATAATGTTATTTACCGGACCATACGATGATTAGAACCACCATTCGTTTTCCCTGACATTTTTCGCAATGTCTGTTATCGCCTCCATGCTTTTCTGACAGTGTCGCGTATTTTTTAAATTGATTGACAGGCCTGGCTTAACGACAATTCAAATACTTGCACTTAGTAAAACATCCATCCACATGATGGCGCACTAGTTCTTCTTGGCAAAGGGAGGGGTTGGTTTATGTGGAGCGAGCAACTGAGTAAATAAATGTGGAGGCAACCGTGCTTATGCTTCTAGCCCATTTTCTTAAATGCCCAACATAGTTTAAAAGAATTCGGGTCTTCTCGGGTCCATTTGGAAAAGGCATATTTATTTTAAATTACCCGAGACCCGAGGCCACTAATACCGAACCCAACCCGTGTCCGAGACACTCGTCGGAGTTTTGGACCGAACCCGCTCGGGTTTTCGGATCCAAGTGGACCCATGAAGACCTCTAATCCAGGGTTTGAAATTAACACCCGCCAACACGCCAAACGCGGGTCAAAATCAACTGCGCCGGGTAACGCTGTCAAGTCACAAGCCAATTTGGCGTGTTACTTATTATGTTTGTATAAGCCAAATCTGTGCATTCAACTCGTGAGTCATCATGGTATATTAAAAACAGAGTATTGCGCAGAATCTGCTCATATCTAGCTTACTTGAACATACACGTCACTACGTTACAAATAACAGTGAAGTAATAATAGTGAAGATTAAAAAGCATTTGGTTGACAAAAAAGGCATTGTTATTTTCCAACATATTACATTTTTTGATGTTATTTGTACTGTATTGATCTGTCCACCTAAAATACATTTTTGGTGAAAAGGATGAGGATGAAAGAAGAAGGGAAGAGATGGCTGGATGACATGATTTTGTTTGAATAAGAAAATAATGTATGAAATTTGAATTTTATTATATATATTTATAATATAACATAGGTTATGTCCTTTGTTTTTTTTTTTGGTTAGTAGAAGTTCTGAATGGCCGGTAACTTAATTTAGTAGCCAAATTGGCGTGAAAAAGTATAGTTCCTTCAAACCCTGGTGCTATCGTGTCTCTGGGCCGGAGATGCAGCGGTTCGCGTGACACTAACATGAAACCAAACTTCATTCATCTAAATGGAAAGCGTATTTACACTGTCTGAATCATTCCATATCCCCTTTATAGAGCACTACGTGTTACATATTCACCATGTAGAATATAGTTAACGTGTGAATAAGTGACAGATTTCAGCCGTAGCTTCAGCATCTATTTATAGTGTAGGGGGCGGGGCTTCATATTCTAGAGAGCATTTGATTGGACAGAAAATCTGATGATAAGCTGAAGTGCAGAGTGATGTCATCAAAACCATTTATCCATATTGTCAGAAGTGAGAGACTGTTAGTTTTGAACGATAATATTTTCTAAATGAGAATTGTGTCATTGTTTTGAAGCACACTAGCTTATAGATAACAGTAAGGCTAACATATTCATACTAAAAGCCAAAAAACGTCAATTTTGATTTCAAGGGGACTTTAACCAATAAGCAGTGCATGGACCGATAGTGTGCTTTAAAGAGGGGGGGGGGATGCTGGAACTGTTCCAGTTCTGGATTCCCAACCCTAAATGTTGAATAAATAATTGTTTATTATATGCTGGCTTTAAATAAATACGTTTCACCTTCCTTTCAAGCACAAAAGACAGAAAGTGAATGTTCCTGCATGAGCTTTTTTTTAGCGGTTCGCCCAAGCCTGCAGGAAATTATTTGAACACGTTGAGACATCCTTGGCATGCACGTTACGAACGCCGCCGTCTGTTCAGCGTCTCAGCTCTACACGTTCAAATCCTATCAATCAATGTTCGCCGCTTGTCTGAAGGAAGAGGCTGGCAGCCTTTCAAAGCGCTGTGGAAATCTTTCCACTTTGCTGCGCTGCCCATATGGCGGGATGTTCTTGTCGGTGTTCGCCGTGTAAAAACTCTCTTTCCACTGTTCATTTTTTCTGCCCTGCTGCCTTTCCCTGCAAAGAGACTTCTAATATTTATCGACTCGAGGTTTACATATGTCTGGACTTCATGGGTTAACACTGAAGGGGGGAAATGGTGCAGTGGCCTTTTCGGTGGGAAATATTGCAACTTTCACTCTCTCTTAAAGCTCTCTGCAGAAGAGGGACTGATGCGTAGAATTAACCTTCACAATGTTCGTGTTTCTCCGACAAGCCTTTTGAGGTTTGAAAGTCTAATGTAAATAGCATAAGGTCGCCAGGGGCTTCTGTGAATTCAAGTGCAGTATTCCTGGAACACTTCTGAAGACATTCTTACAAAAAACACAAGACATCTGCCGAAGAAAAGACTGGTGTCATAATGAAGCATTATTGGGCTTAAAGTTAATGGCTGCAATTAAAGCTATTAAATTAAAAGAATGAACAAGATACCAAAGCCACTTTAGCAGGGACAAAGGTTTAGCATCAAAATCCATGTGATAAAAGACAAAGAATAAAAGGAAAAACGTCTTTATACGTCTAACTTCGCTTTGGCAGGACTCATTTTCAAAAGTCACTAACTTTTTGACGAAACTCAACTTGAAACTGAACCCATAACATTTTTTGTGTTAAATTACACTACACAATGGGGGTAAAAATGTGAGCAGGTTCGTATGAATGTACAGTATTGCTCAAAAGTCAATTTGTAGTGAACATTTGCACACATTTTGATCTACAGTACTTTAAAGGGGTAATGAACTGAATTTTTATTTTATTGATGTTACCTGAGTAGGATTTTTACAATTTAGAAATATTTTCGAAATAAAAGGCCATTTTAGCGCTCTGTTTGAAGACACTTCAATGTAAACGCCCACTGATGTGAACATTTTGCATATGAAATAAGTATTGTGGAACTCTCTCTAAATGTTTTACTACGTTTTTACTATTACAGCTGTCGAGATTAACTATTAATCATGACAAGTGTTGATTATAGCGTTATATTTAGATTGTGGCATGAAAGGTTGCAGTGATGAACATTAGAAAGATGACAGACAGTCTGTTGAGCGCATGAATGCAGTGATCTCGTCCTTGCAGCTCAGTTTCTGCACTCTCACCGATGCTTTTATCATAACTAACAGTGCAAACACAATGTAAATAAGATATTTATTGATTATACAGGGAGTTTTGGCAAGAGTCCCAAACTCGCGCTGTTTGATTGACAGCTCCAGCGATTATAAAGGGAGTGTTCTTTGATCGATTTCTGTATATAATTTAAATCACAATTTAAATAACAGATTATTTTCATGGTACTAAAAGAAACAATGTGAAGTTGATTGTCAAGTCAATGGCTTGATTTACTGACGCATAAACAGCAATAAACGATTTTGAGAATGGATCATATCAGAAATAACTGATCACAGATTAGGCATTAGAATTAACGGTTACTCACTTAGTAATGTTGTGGCATTACTGTTGGCTCCATATTTTACTGTAAAAGACTGTTTTCAAAGCCTGCGACAAAATTTTACTGATTTACCAAAAGTGAAATGTACTGAACAAACAAATAGAAGACATTTACATAGTTGAATGCAATATATGAATAATGAATACACATAAATAAGCACGTTCATAGCATAAGAATCCTAGGTACTGTTATGATTCTGCATCTCTCCTTCTCATCTTACTAATGCTCCAGTGGGCAGGACCAAAGACGCAATGATGTCGAAAGTAGACATTGATTTGATTCTGCAGAGGCCGTCTTTTGTCGCAATCTTACGTCATAATGTGACAAAATTCCCAAAATACTCGTTTTCTGAGCTTGGATTCAATAAAAGTTGTTTTGGGACTAACAAAACCTCTTACATGTTAAAAGATCAAGGAAATTTTGATTTCTCAATTCATGGCCCCTTTAAATGTTATTAAACTGCAACATGCATTATGTGGCATACAGATATTTATAGTTTTGCAACGTAATACAGACACATAAAACGTAGGGCTAAGTGAAATTAATTTTACAAATGTATTGAAGAGAGCTGCCAATGAAGGGGCCAAACATTTAGAAAAAAATATCATTAGCAGATTAATCAAAAGACAGTGCGAAAGGGATTGTTTTAAATGACCGTTACTGATAAAAGGCACGTTGGTCATATTTAATTCTATATCACCCTAATTAAAGTCTTTGAAACGGTGAGCAATAGACATACAACACCAGCAGCCTCTATTAATAGTCTCGGCTCATGACTTCAGAGGGAGCCGTAACTCTGGGTAATTTTATTAATAAAATCATCTCTCTCCAGAATTCCCCTTCCATTTCCAATATCATCCTTTATGGGTCCCATTTAGACATCAGCTCCTCTTTTCCTGGCACACACACACACACACACACACACAATCTCTTAATTACTGCTGCACAAGTCGCTTATATCTCTACACCATACTATGGCTGGGCAATACAGCTAAAAAAAAAAATCGTATATACGTACACTACCGTTCAAAAGTTTGGGGTCGGTACGATTTTAAATACTTTTAAAAGAATTCTCTTCTGCTAACCATGGCTGCGCTTATTTGATTAAAAATACAACAAAAATCAGTTATAGTATTAAATATTATTCCAGTGTAAATCAGCTGTTTTCTGTGTGAATATATAGTAAAGTGTAATTTATTCCTGTGATCAAAGCTGAATTTTCAGCATCACCAGTGTCAGTGTCTTCAGTGTCAAACGATCCTTCACAAATCAGTATAATATGAGGATTTGATGCTCAAGAAACATTTATTATTATTATCAATGTTGAAACAGTTGTTGGTCTGTCAGTTGTACAGTTTTTTTTGTTTTTTTTTTGGATTCTTTGATGAATAGGAAGTTCAAAAGACTTTTGTAACATTATAAATGTCTTTACTGTCACTTTCGATCAAATTAATTATTCCTTGATAAATAAAAGTATTTATTTATTTCCTCCAAAAAATAAAAATAAAATTCTCACTGACCCCAAACTTTTGAACGGTAGTGTATATATATATATATATATAGGCTATAGTAAAGAAATATCACTACCATTGTTTTGGGATGGTTTTCCACACTGTTTTTGCACTGAATGAGCATGGAAGTATAATAAAATAAAAACAGCAATATTTACCAATCCATTTTTAATTAAGTACTTAATATGAAAAATGCTACGGAGAGTTATCTCATTTTCAAATGATGAATTTGCAAAGTTATCGATTCATTGCAAATGACTGTTTGAACTTAACTGCATTTTTTTGCTACTGAAGTTTGCATCTTGCAAATCAAAGATGGAGATCACAAATCAAATCAGATAAAACAGATTTAAAAACGCTTTAAAGGTATTGCAATTTTCAATATAAATGTTAATTATCATCACAAATATTTTGTGAATAATATTGCCCAGCCGTGCAACACTTAAAAACAAACTTGCACACAAAATCGCTTTGAGATTCCTCTCAAGCATAGCTAATGTAGCTAAAAACACAGGCATATTCCACCGAGGCGATAACAAGATCTTAAGAGAACCTGTTTTAGTTTGGCCCTCATAGATATAGAAGAAATGCAACAGCCAAACTTGTGCTTGATCAGTCTTAGTCAACTAGCCTGACGCTATCCACACACTTAAAGCATTTGAGAATTGCCTCATTTAAATGCACAGCGCATGCATCTCTCTTGGCTTTCATTGTGCTGCAATATATTTTCCCTAGCATAGAAAAATAAGCAGCAAGAGTGCACCCGAAAACACGTACGTGACAAACATGCGGCAGTCCTACCTTTCCAACGTAAAGTGGCTCCGTCCCGGTGTATTCCTCCACAACGAAAAACTGATTCCAAACCCATCCTCTCTTCACCCTTTCATGAGACATCGCCCATTGCTCAGGACCTCTTTCTGTCATCCCAACACTAGTCCTTATGGTCTGACCGGACAGCCATCCACAGCACTGCAAAATTCCCAGAGTCACTGCCAAAACCTGAGCTCCTCCTCTCCAGTGGGGAGCCATGTTTGAAAACTCTCTCGTCTCTACATGGGGCAGAAGTTAGAAACTCGTTCAGGATGAAGTTTTCTTCCCAACTGCCTGATTGCTTGAGAAAAGCTCCTTGGCTCAGAGGTTGAGGAAGGTAAACGAGAGTTCACTGCTGCTCAATGAAACTATAAATCCAATAGGTTTTTGGTCATTTTTTTTTCCAATCGGAGAGGCCACTGGGTCCTCAAGAGGGCATTTAAGAGGAATCTTTCTTGAGAAGATGAGGCAGTCTCGGTGATACACAGCTATAGCTCCTCCGTTTTGAAATCTGTGTTGGGTTTTTTCAATCACAAAGCCATTGATGTCTTATTTCTCCTTCAGTTGAGTTTTAAGTTGAAGAGCTACTGGTCAAAAATGCAGACGTCAATTCCATCGTGAGTCCGGAAATTAATTAACACTCCACGATAGCTTCATTAATAAAAAGGATAAAATCCAATTTCCTCTACACCTTTTCATTTCCATGTATGTACATTTCACATCCAAAAAAAGAAATCCTCAAATTTCATGATGCAAGATGTTACTCAAAGTCGAAGGCATCATTATCACAATCTAGACGTCGAGATCCAGAGGTCGCAGACTCTTATGCGTCACCGGAGCTTAAAAGGTACTTGACCTGCAGGTTTGAGAGTTTGACATTGGTGCGTTCATGTCGACCTCAGCACCAGATCACCTGTAACACAGCAAAGATAATTGATTAGAGGAGCAAGAGAGCATATTTAAATAGCTGTGCAGCTTTTTCCAGTTGCAATAATCAATAGTGTATCGATTCTTGGCTTCTTGTTATGGCGTTCTCATTCTCGTTAAACAAATACATAATTCAATAAGTGCCACAGTGAATTTGCAGTCCTCTCCGACACACAAAGTGATTTTAAAGTGGTTGCGGATCTAAACTCTTTGACTTTCTCTCGTATTTCATAGAAATGCAGCAAGAAAACACACCTTCATTTAGGCGATCTACCTGAAAAGCATTTCTGAAGGCAGAAACTTTGTAGTCAGCAAGAATCCGGATAATGTGTTAAGCCCAAGAGCAATGTCTTCTGTGTTAGGGAGCCAGGTGTGGTTGGAAAAGGAAAAAAGGGAGGTTTATATATCATGAACTTGAGCCCAAAGCATCTGTCTGCCGAGTTGCGGCCCACGGCAGGCGGCTTACACTGGGGGCTATCTGATTAATTGCATGAGGGAGCACTAATTGGATAAAAGTATTAATCAATTAATTCAATCCATTAGAGCAACAACCCTAATGCTTAAAACAAACACTGGTCAGGAAGGTGAAGATAAGCTATGGCCCTATTGTGCATCAGCCAAAGCGCCATTGGGCAGGAGAAATGATTAATGGTCTTTGAGGCTTTCAGAATAAGAGAAAAACAACAACATTTAGCATTGCTGAAATGTCACAACCTCAAGGCTAAAAGATTACAGCTCCTGCGGACGAGCGTGGGCCAAGAAAGGCCCTTCAGGATATTGGTTGTTTAACCTTTGGCAGACGGTTGCAGACGGAAGGCTAACGTTCGGTTTGCGTCATCCAGCTAAGACGTCCTTACTGAAACATCTTGAAACAGAAACGAACTTCTAAAGAGGGTAAAAAATTAAACCCCAGCACTGAGGAAAAGGGAATAAAGATTTGCACACAACAACAGACAGGAATATGTATTAACACTGTGAACATAAATGGTGAAAAACAGGACATCGACACAAAGCTGTCTTGAAAACCTGGTAAAATTAGCACATACTGTATGTTTATTTTTTATGTCTGAGAGATAAAATCACCTCATTATCAGCCTTTGGGAAGACAGTTAGGCCTGGTGATCTTATTTTACCGCAAACCGTGAGTATCGAGAGAGACAGGCTAAGCGCGAATGTCCAGAATTTCAATGCTTTCGCTATCATGCTAAAAATACCATGTGCAATTTGCACAGTAGTAGGTTCCAACCTATTGCAATCTGATTGCACAATACCCACACTAGCACTTTAGCAGATGGTAAATAGTGAAACACTGACTTTTGTTTTGATCATGCCTAGTGCATTTCCTAAAGATAAACATGCCGTTTTCACCAGGGTAGCTTATTGAGCTTATTAGCCAGCTGCAGTACGGATTCATGCTTGATTTTTTAGCTTATGCAATCTAGCTTTTTTAATAGGGATATTTTGATATACCAAAGCAAAAGTTGACAAAGGTTGTCTGCACTAACCGTTATATTTTTTGATGCTAAGGGGTTGTGACATGCGTGACATTTAGCTACGCTTCAACTAGCATCTCAGGTCAAGCGGTGATTCGGGTCACACTTTGCATCTAAACGCTCAGGATGGAGAAAAATGAAGTTCAGTACAAACAACTGATCCTTAAAATATGTACACAGTTTAGAGTATGGCTGAATACAAACAGAAAACATCAGAAAGCCCCCCAAAAATCTCTATTATGACTTCAAACCACAAGCCTAAAAAAATGCCAATCAAACGAATCAGTCAATCAATCAAAAGCATCAAACAGCCAGCTTTTACATTTCATTGATCAAACGTAATATTTTTCATGTTTCCAATTAGTGTGAAGTGTTCTTGTCTTAAGAGGCAACTTCAAAGTAATGTTGTTTATTTCTTTTTGCCTCAAAGAAAAACTATTTAGGGCAAGTCAAGATTAGTTCCTTTTTGACTATCTAGAGTTTCCTGCAAAAGGCCTGACCAAGTACATATGATAAATAATAAACTATTTGTATCAAATATTTTCTCTGGTTGAATGCACTCCTCTGAAGTAGTTTTCCTCAAAACTCTCAACCCTTTGGCGATTAACACGGGAAAAATAGCAAAAAAATTCCCTCAAATTAAGCCTCTCGTTGTGCGCTCTTGAAATTTTTTGTGTATACACAATTCGGCCCTTATTAAGATGTGGTATGGAGCGTAAATGAAGGGTTTGGCTCTTCAGGGTTGGCCATTCTCTTAGCTAAGTAGGACGACGTCAATTAGTGAGTTTCTGTGGAAAGGCTGGTCGTGTAAAGTTGATACAGTCGTAATGCCTCCGCTACCACCCAAAACGCTATTGGCAAGCCGGACGCGCTCATTCGTGACCTATTAGGTCGTGGATTGATTATAAAACATGGCTGCTACTTCTCATCAGACACCAGCCTGAGAGCAGAGGCCGTGACAGTCGGCAACCGGAGCCAGAGAGGAGACTGATCACCGGCGAGTGATGGGCTTCAGGCCAGAGACCGAGAAAGAGACCATACCTCTCTCTCTCTTCCGACAATCTCCTTTTCACCTGCACGACATCCATCCCTTTAATGGGAATCAACGACTGCCTTTTAGCCGCTCCTGCACAAACAACCACAACGCTTGTGAGGAGAAAGCACTCTTATATATGTTTTGCTTCCAACTTTGGAAGAGCCGGACCGTCTTTGTCAAAACCGTTCAAGTGAGAAAAGATCCAAAAGATCAGACTGATTAAAATCTGGGAGGGTTTTTAAAAGAAAAACAGTATTTGGAAACTAATAGCCTGAGGTTAATAAGCTGAGCTGGCCCTCTTCTACGGCTGTGCGATGTTTTGATGTGTGATCCGATTATACGTTTGCCAAACACTCCCCCAAGCATGTATCAATGCATGAAAGCTCTCATCAAAGCCAAAGCACATGGACTTCTAATGACTGTGGTCATTTAAAATGAAACCACAGCCGGAGTCAAATTCCCACACCTTGACTATTACAATCCGACATTTAAAAATCATGTAGAAATGACATATACTGTACGTGACATATAATAATGACGGCTGATTAAGAAAGACTAACCAGGCAACACGAGCACTACTATAATAGGTGCAATAAAACAAAACACAGGCTTTAAAGTCAACAACAAATTCATTCAAGATTTCACTTCAGTAATATGGTGTATTTCTGAGTGAAACTGAACATCTAATGAACCAATGACATGATTGATAACAACATCCTACAATAATAAGTAAATAGATATTTGACTGTTGGTTACCATTAACCAATGACCAGCACTGCCTAGTTAGCAAAAAGAAAAGAAAAGCCCAAAAGGAAAGGTCATTAAAAAAAAAAAAAAGTGTCAGTCAGCGTTTGTTCAGATGGTTTGTAATACATTCAGTCATTAAACATGCTATTTCGGTGTAAACTAAATATTTGCACCACAGTTTATTACTGTTTATTAAAGTTAAAGTTTATCAATTTAAATAAACATTATTTTTTTAAGCATTTTTTAATTAAAAATATTTTGTATTGCACTTATTACCATATCATTTAACATGCTTCTTTAGAGTGAACTAAATTACACCACAGTTTTCAAAGTTAAGCAATATTTCAATTAATACTGTAATAAATTTAAATTAATAATTGAATACATTTTAAATAATGATCAAATATCGCACATCAGGGTATTTGTTCATCAATTAAGCACCATTAGTTTTAATTACCTGTTTTAAAGAAAAAAAAAAAAAACATGGCAACTAACATGAAGGCTTGCAGCTATATACAGTAAATGATTATGTACACAAAAAAAATAAGTACAAATAAACCCCCAATATTTTCTCTCAAATACAGCTGCTCGTCAAAACCCACTCAGTATTAGCGGCGCATATAGAAGTTAATCATGCCACGCACACAAATCCAAATATTTGGGAATGCGGCATCAATTATAGCAGCACTCGTGAACACCTGGACAAGCCTGAATACCTCTAGTGTGGCTTCACTCCTCCATTTGGCTGCGACTCTGAGCTCTAGAGACCAGCTATTATGCCCTGGAATGGGGATCCGGTTAGAAGTAGCCCCTGTCCAAGACACGCTGTTTCCTTGGCAAGTATAGTGAGCGTGTTGTAGGGCCGGAGCGGAGGGGGTGAAAGTGGACTGGATTGGCAGACTATGGCAGCTGTAATGGATTGAGCATCAAGAGTAAATGGTGCCGTAGCGTATGCTGCCTCTCATTAAGCCCCGTGTTTGCTTACAGGAAGTAATGAGAGGAGACGTATATTGTCACAGCCTTAGAAAAGCCGCATTGGTTAATTACATTAATTGTAGTTTGCTGCCTACTCCCACATCCTCTCTATTTCCCTCCCTCCTGTATATACAGCCTCTTCACAAAGCCCATCTTCTACACTTCTAAGTTTTTTTATTGGCATTGATGGTATGAAGAACCTTTAGTCAAGTCACCTTCATTTATACAGCGCTTTTAACAGTAGAGATTGTTTCAGCAGCTTTACGGTGATAATAGGAAATTAAAGTAACAGAGATTGTTTGGCTTTACAGCAGCTCTAGAATAAAGTTATTGTCCAGCTAAAGACAGATTTATTTACTTCCATTGCAAAGATCATTAGTTATTAACGTAGGGCCCGCTTACACGGCACCGTTTCAACTGAAAACAGAAAACTTGTAATGCGTTCTGGCCGTTCATTTGCACGGCAACAGTGTTTGGTGGCTTTAACGTCCACGGAAGCTTTCCGGGTTCTTCATGGTGGAAAAAAAAAGATTATTCAGATTATTAAAATGTTCTTCAAACTAAGAAAATAAAAGGTTATTTTAAGAACCAAAAATGATTCTTACATTCTAAATAAAGGTTATTTATTGGCTTCTATGAAGAACCTTCAACGTTCATGGAATCGTCTACATTGCACAACAGTTTCTTTATAGTGGAAAAAGTTTCTTTATATTATTATTTACTGAAAAGTTATTTAGGGAACCAACATTTTTCTTATGGTTACAATCTGGATACATTTGAAAATGCAACATTTAATCCTTCCTTCCACACTGAGACAGCACTCTAAAAAATGCTGGGCTATTTCAATCTAAATTTGGGTCAAATATTGACAAACCCAGTAATTGGGTTAACAATTCAAAGTACATTTTTAACCCAACGTTTGGTTTTGTCCATTTTTACCCCAAATTGGGTTAAAACAACCCAGCATTTTTTAGAGTGAGCGTTTTTGTCCTGCAAAAACTGAGCATTTTGAAGATGCTCTCCCAAGTGGATACATTTTGAAAACAAAGTTGTCATGTTTTAGTGTGGACTGTGAAAACAATATCATGTGACACATATTGTACCCATATATCTATGCTGATACCAGCATTATAGTATTTTTAAATAAATTACTTTGTACAATCTTCATTTTTCATCCCGGCAAAGATGAACTCAAACTGCTGTTGTTCACAAAACACGATGCAAATTGCATTTGAGGCCATACATGAAATAGTGATTTTAGTGCGGCCAGTAAGTGGTGAGACGTTTTACTGATAAAATGATCATGCCAGAAGAATAGTGTGAGTATTGTGTGAGTAAATGTATTGTGCATGATCTCTCTATCACCTCAGTGAGCTTTTTTATTTTATTTTTTTACGTTATGTGCACTGTTAGATGATTTCCGATGTTTAATTGTGGACGATAAACTTTTGGAAAATGCTTGAAAACGCCAGAAAAAAATTAAAGGTTCTGAAAAGGTTCCCATATGGTTCTTAAAGTTCCCTTGTGGTGAAAATCCAATTTTACAGTTTTTCTCGATTGCTTAAACACTATCAAAAATCTAAATTCACAAAATTCTTTATCAAAAAGCACCCATTTCACTATATTATTAACACCATGAACCAGGGATGGAAATTAGCACCCGCGACCAGCCAAATGCGGGTGATTTTGTGTTGTGGCTGGTAAACTCGCTTCACCTACCGGCCACCGTGGCGGGTAAATAAAAATAGCATACTGTTTCACCCGGACGGCGGACACTTTTAGAGGAGGCACACCTTCAAACAAAAATGTGGCGTTACATCGCAGGCGTAGAGGTCTGCAGAGAAAACATCATGGTGCGTTCACACCAGACGAGAATAGAGCGTCTGGCGCGAGTGATTTCATTGTTAAGTCAATGCAAAGACGCGTTACGCGCGTAAAAAATTCCTACGGCGCGAATGAGGTGTAGAGCGCGCCGTGGTAGATGCGAATACTATGGAGTGAATTATGTGCCAAAACCTCACACACACACAAAACGTGTTTTACTCACACCCAATGATTCACAAACAAACTCAATGTGGTTTGTAAATACAAAACATCACTCACAAACTAATGCATATTGTTCTGCAAATAAAAAACGTACCTATCAAACAAATACAGTATGTTTTACATATACATAGAAACGTATTTCTTCAATGACAAAAATATCATCCAAGTACAAACTAAAATCTTTCAAGTACAAAACAAAATTCTACAAGTACGAAACAAAAACCTTCATGTACAAAACAAAAATCTACAAGTACGAAACAAAAACCTTCAAGTACAAAGCAAAATTCTACAAGTACAAAACAAAATTCTACAAGTACAAAACAAAATTCTACAAGTACGAAAAACTGTCACGTGACTTTTGACACTATTTTTCCGCGTCCAGGCAGATTTTCTCAAAAATGCAGTTGAGCAACTTCCTCTTCTAGAACAGTAGATGGCGCTAAGATAGGGGATCAAGTTCGCGCTAGTCTCTCGGGAGAAACACTGATGTGAAACGCGTGCTTGCCTTTGCCCATGGGAAAATGAGCGGTGAACAGGTGTGTTTCTGTCTTACTTTATCTATAATTTACCTTATTGAGGTTTTGGTAAATGTTTATTATATAGACAGAAATCCACATTAGCACTTAGTAGCACTCCACTCTAGGATAAGGGAATCTATAAACTGAAAGCTCTGCCATCATGTTGCTTTTTACATTTTTGTAAAAACGTTTAATTTACTGAATGAGTCTATTTCTTTCGTTCTCCATAAATTAATGAGAACATTTCATTTAATTGAAAGGGTCCCACTTATTCATTCATTTAGTTGGAATTCAGTCAGCGTAACTGTTAATGTAATAAAATAATGAATGAACAAAACAAACAATATACAATTGATTCTTAACTTCCCTGTGACGTATTGCCCAAATTATTATTTTGGACAGACAAATGAAACCCTCCTTTCAATTAAATTAAATGTTCTCATTAATTTATGGAGAACGAAAGAAATAGATTCGTTCAGTGTACATAATCACTAATTTAGTCACTTCACACGCGTCTTATGTAGAATTTATTTTTATTTTTAAAGCAACATATGATAGAGCTTTCAGCTTAGATTCCCCTATCCTAGAGAGAGAGAGTGAAGTGCTACTAGCGGTAATATGGATTTTTGTCTAGATGTAATAAACATTTTGCAAAAGAAAACCTCAATAAGGTTAATTAGATAAAGTAAGACAGAAACACACTTGTTCACCGCTCATTTTCCTCAGCTGTAGGCAGTGTTCTATTTCGTTACAGAATACATGCCCAAAAATGTAATTTGTAACGTATTCCGTTACATTACTCAATCTACAAACTATAAGGTAGCCTCTCTCACAGACATGTCTACTTTTAAACGAACAATTCAAAACGAAAGAAAAAAGACTACAGACTGCTCTCTGCTTATGTAATCCTGGCGCGTTCACTGCGAAGATCGCGAGTCAGCATCGTCAACTTCATGTTTTCAGCCGACACACTGACAAAGAATACACTTGTTTATTAATAAACAATTAAAATATCTCCTTGCTATATTTTACATATTCATAACCTTTTGCCGGTTCTTTGTGACAGCTTTAAGGTGCTTTATTGGCAGTGCCACCCTACATGGTACACGCGTCACCACCGCGACCACCAGAATAGGCCTGTTTAGTAAGGATAAGATTGCCGCATTCTTACATTCATAAAAGGCAATTCAATGCGGACGTAATCCCTCAGATTGAGTAATGTAACGGAATACGTTACAAATTACATTTTTGGGCATGTATTCTGTAACGAAATAGCCTATGTTTTCCCAACACGGAAAACATATCATTATTTTATTACATTAACAGTTACGCTGACTGAATTCCAACTAAATGAATGAATAAGTGGGACCCTTTCAATTAAATGAAATGTTCTCATTAATTTATGGAGAACGAAAGAAATAGACTCATTCAGTAAATTAAACGTTTTTACAAAAATGTAAAAAGCAACATGATGGCAGAGCTTTCAGTTTATAGATTCCCTTATCCTAGAGTGGAGTGCTACTAAGTGCTAATGTGGATTTCTGTCTATATAATAAACATTTACCAAAACCTCAATAAGGTAAATTATAGATAAAGTAAGACAGAAACACACCTGTTCACCGCTCATTTTCCCATGGGCAAAGGCAAGCACGCGTTTCACATCAGTGTTTCTCCCGAGAGACTAGTGCGAACTTGATCCCCTATCTTAGCGCCATCTACTGTTCTAGAAGAGGAAGTTGCTCAACTGCATTTTTGAGAAAATCTGCCTGGACGCGGAAAAATAGTGTCAAAAGTCACGTGACAGTTTTTCGTACTTGTAGAATTTTGTTTTGTACTTGTAGAATTTTGTTTTGTACTTGTAGAATTTTGTTTTGTACATGAAGGTTTTTGTTTCGTACTTGTAGAATTTTGTTTTGTACTTGAAAGATTTTAGTTTGTACTTGGATGATATTTTTGTCATTGAAGAAATACGTTTCTATGTATATGTGAAACATACTGTATTTGTTTGATAGGTACATTTTTAATTTGCAGAACAATATGCATTAGTTTGTGAGTGATGTTTTGTATTTACAAACCACATTGAGTTTGTTTGTGAATCATTGGGTGTGAGTAAAACACGTTTTGTGTGAGGTTTTGGCACATAATTCGCTCCATAGAATACGCCTCATTCGCGCGGCAAGTTCGAGCGTCTGACGCGTTCCGCGCGCATGATTTTATTGAGTGCTTTTGTGCATTCACGCGTTTGACGCGAATTCGCGTCTGCCGCCCGAGTTGAAAAATCTGAACTTTGGCGTCAATTCGCGCCGCGTTAACCAATCAGGAGCCTAGCTGCTGTCACGTGGTGAAGTATCTGGATGCTTCAATAAATTATTTTGTACTAAATGCCTGATGTGGTTCTAATGCACAACAAAGCAAATATTTTATCACATAAAACTTGATTTCAATATATGAGACATATTCATTTTGTATTGAATGCTATTTATTCCATTTCATATCTAGATTATATTAAATATTATTCTAATGTAAAGGCAACCAACATACTATAGCTCATAAATCCGTGTCTGGAGAGTGTTGTGTGAGAGAGAAAAAAAAATCACAGGACAGGTTAATTACTTTTGGAGGCTGGCTCAAATTATCATCAAAACAAAAATAAATGACAGATTAGGTGGATGAGGCCGAGGGTGAGAGAAAGAGAAAATGTCAGTATTTCATTGAGACTTGAGATTAAATAAACT
Source organism: Rhinichthys klamathensis goyatoka (assembly GCF_029890125.1). Classification (NCBI taxonomy): domain Eukaryota; kingdom Metazoa; phylum Chordata; class Actinopteri; order Cypriniformes; family Leuciscidae; genus Rhinichthys; species Rhinichthys klamathensis. Next base: position 5,292,270 of record NW_026606822.1, read on the forward strand.
GCTTAAGTATTCTTGTAGTATTAATTTTCACATGCAGTTACACATTGTCGGTTAAAAACAAGAAAGTGGCTGGTAAAAACATTGAGTGGCTGGTAGATTTTGAAATCCACCAGCCACAGTGGCCGGTGGACAAAAAAGTTAATTTCCATCCCTGCCATGAACACTGTTCCCCTGTTTTGACACATTAGTCAGATTTGGTGAACTGTCACAGCAAAACTCTTTGTGCCTACACCATGTGGTCATTTAGAAAGCACTAGCATTCAATATTGTTCACTCAAGTCAGCACAGCTTTAGCTCAGTTAGACACAATTACCCAGGTGGAAACACTAAGAGTCAAAACTGAACACACATCAGTCAGATCCTTCAATAGATAGACAAAAGGTTATAAAATCTTTTATAAAAGATAAAAATCAGTTTACTGAGACGTTATGGATTTGTGTTTACTGTTTTGAGAATACGAGGCATAGTTTCAAGAAATGTGTTTAAGCAATCGAGTGTAAATTCTGTGTAAGTTCATAAGTCGACAGCATTGCTGAGTATTTCCTCTTTAAAACTGCAGTGAACCAAAGACAGTCTCAAAAACACGGGTTGAAATCGCTGGTGTTTCTGACGTCACAAACGACCTTGTAACCAATCAGATCAACGTGTGATCGTCAACCAGTGGATCTCTGAGGTGAGGGAGTGAGTGGAGGCGGGGCTCATTTGCATATTCATAGAACCACGCATACTAAATGAGGCGAGGGTGTCGAGTTACATTCCAGATATCTTAAGGAAAAAACGTTTAAATATGTGATTTTGGATCAAAGATGAGTTATAAGGGATAACATTATTGACTACAGGAGGACTTTAAGGCTTGTTCAACTTCACACAACAACTATAATAATAACTATATCAGTGTCCACAATAATGTTATGTTCTTATTTCTTATTATTAAAAGCGTACGCTGCAGATTTGTCATCTGCTGCTTCAAATGCTCAAGCTCTCTAAAGTCTCTCACAGAAAAAGAATGAATTTATTAATTAATTAATTATCGTTATAGTTACCGTCCTTGGTGTGAACGTCCTTTATATGAAATTGCTGTGAACATTTTTTTTTTTTTTTAACGATTGTTTTTAAAAGCTTCCTCACTTTAGACTCTTCTATTCTGTCCACATCTCGTTCACTCTATTATTTTCTCCATATCTGTCCGTCTCTCTGCAGGCTTTTCACCCTGCCAGCTGCGCAATTACCCAGTCGCTCGTCTCACGGGTGACTGGCAGGAGAGGAAGCCCTGGCGCTGGCCAATGATCACCGGTGGAGGGTGGGCAGAGCGGGGACGAGATGGACGCCTCTGGCAAAGGCATGAGGAGGTGGTCAGCCATCTGACAGCTGTCCGCGAGCTCCTTGGGGCCCTCACCGGGGGCAGGGGCCTCTTCTTTACTGGTGCCAGACAAGGGTCAGAGTTTGGTTGGTTGGCTTTATCAGTTAACTCGTGCTGGCACATGCCTTAACTACACCAGATCACAAGTTGCTCAGAAGAAGGAGGTCTAGAGAATGTCTAAAAGGTGGATGTATAAGTATGTCAACCCAATCTCACGGCAATATCGTACGTATTTTACGAGGTGGCTAATTCATACGAATTCATACAATTTTTGCAAAATTTTACATATTTTACGAGTTGCCCAATTCGTATGAATTCGTACGAATGACCTACCCCTGACCCCGCCCCTAAACCTACACTGTAAAAAAATTACGTTAAATTTACAGGAAAACCCTGGCAGCTGTGGTTATCAGAGTTTTCCTGTTAAAAATACGGTAGCAACGTTTTAGGTTTTACAGACTTTTAACCGTATATAATTTTACAGCAATAAACCGTATTTCATGATCTGATATAATGTTAATTTACTGACCTTTTGAAGTATTAATATCTGTTTTTTTTTTCATTGTAATACACTGACAGCCAACAATCACAGCAGTGATGAGAGTCAAATGGTCAACCAAAGCTCATCATAAGCAGCTCTTCCACAAGAGAGTTAATACTAATATACAGAAGCTGCACAGTGTCATTCACACAAACATTAAACGACATCATGGTAACATGTTGAAATTTAAAAAATGCAATAAGCATTAATTTAACAACATTAAATGTAACATAAAATCCTAATGTACATAACTGATTATAAAAAAAACGAAGAAAATTATGAAGAAACAGTTATTTAAAAACAAAATCAAATGTGAAGTGTCACGCAGGGAATTGTGGGAATGTCAATTTACATTTTTTCACTGTAAATTATACAATGACTTGTTCTTTTTCACTTCCAAAAACTGTAAATTTAACAGTATTTTACAGTAAAATTACATTAAATGTACAACTATATATATCACAGTTATTTACCGTATATAGTAAGGAAACTTTCTGTTAACCAATTAACAGTTTTTCACTGTAAAAAATGATTGTGATTTTAACGGTAAAACACTGTAAAAATGCTACAGTGTACCCATCACTGGGGTTTAGACAAATTGTATGAATTTGTACGAGTGAGATCATACGAATTTGTAAGAATTAGCCACCTTACGAACCGTAAGAATTAGTCGTGAGATAGCGTTGAGTATGTCCAGCTTTATCCGCATACATACAGTATTCTCATGTAAAATGATATATAGTGCATCTCAACTCCTTGATTGTTTGTATCGATGAAAAATGTAAACTATATTATCGGCCAGATCTGCTAAAGGCATGAAAATATTAAGATATTGTAAATAAGGATGCACGATATAGGATTTTGGCCGATATTCGATATGCCGATATTTTCAAACTAATTTTGCCCGATGCCGATACCGATACCGATATATTTGAATTTTTTTTAAGTGCAAAAAAAGCTTATTAAAGCTTCTATTAATGTTCTCAGTCAAGAGCAGTGAGTGATTTCCTCTGTGTTTTGTTGTTTTATTAACATTAACGGGATAGTTCTCCCAAAAAAATTTAATTGTCATCATTTACTCTCTCAAGTTTCTTTCTTCTGTTGAAATTATAAAAGTTATTTGGAAGAATGTGGCTAACCAAACAGTTGCTGTACTCCAGTGACTTCCATAGTATATTTAAGCACAAGAAAGAAATGAATCCAGGTTTGAAACAACATTAGATAGACAGAATTTTTATTTCTGGGTGCAGTATCTCTTTAAAGACAAGCGGCAGAATATTATTACTGTCTCTTTAAGAATTGCACGCGAGTAACGCGACGCGTCTAATATACACGCATTTGACAAGCAGATTTTCTCTGTTTGCTTTCACTTTAGACATAACCAACTTTGTTTATGTAAACCTTGTGTGTATTTGACAGTATCAGCGCAATAAGACTCGAACGATTAGTCCAGTATGCAGACTCTGTGACAGGCTTTTAGTTCCTGTGAGCGTCGGGTGTAACGCGCTCAGAAAAGCGGATGTTAGAACAGCGCATCAGCACGTGAATGATATGTTTACCTAGCAAGACTTTGACTTTTGTGAATTGCGGTGTCCCGTGAGTGTAACTCTACCTCTGCGTTTACATGTGATATGATGTGAATGTACGTCGCGTTGTACAGTATGTTGAGATGAAGGCGCCAGAATTGAACTGATAGAATGCACGATACTATGATTTTTCTTCAAAAGCAGATCGTGGAGACATTTTAATCGTCCACGATCAAAAACCGTGAGACGCACGGCACACCCCTAGCTGGAAGTTTAAGTTGCTGGCGCTCATGCTTCGTTCACGGTCGTCACGTGCGCATAGGAAACACGCCACCCTATCGGCAAGACTCATCGGCAGAAATATTCATATCGGCCGATGCCGATGAGGGTCATTTTAAGCTTTTATCGGCCGATACCGATGTTGTCCCGATATCATCGTGCATCCCTAATTGTAAACATTATGATTTTCTGTAAATCTGCTTTGAAAAAAAAAAATGTGTACTGTGGAAAGTGCTATACAGTTAAATTTGACATTTATCTCAGTGGCACCCGCAAAATCACACGTGGCAATAATGTCAACAAAATAACTGAAAAATTTTACTTAATAAACGCTTTTTCATTTTTTTCAATGACAACAAAGACACGATAAAAAAAAAACTGATGCATTGTGATACAAATTTTACTATTTTAGCTAAAAAAAACACTCCTGGGAATTTTTTTTATTTAAAATTACGAGAAAAAAATAATGGTGCATGATATTAACAGTGCACTGAAACTGTAGAAAGATTAGTTTATGCAAATAATCCAAACATTCTGAAAGAGCTAAACTAAACCTCTTTGTTTTTGCTAACTTGTATGTAGGCTGATATATTGAAATTAAATATATCCACAACATATTACAACTCACACTTGCACATACAAGCAGATAAACTTGAACCTAGTTAAGTGAACGTAAACTACAATGAAATATCCTAAATATTCCCTGAAAAAACATGAACAACTGTCCCTAAAACACGAATAATTCCAACACCTTCCTCTACAGCAGAGAAGTCTTCAGTACACTCATTATATGTCATTATTTCAAGAGCTCTGGTTCACACTACAAAAAATATTTTTGCCTTTCTTTCCAGTTAAAATATAAAAAAAAAAATCTTAAACAAGATCAAAGTACTTGAGTTGAGAAGCAACAATGCATGAGATATTAAACCATTTAGAGATTGTATCATAAATATAAGTGCATTTTGTCTTAATGGACTAGCAGGTTGTTGTTGTTTTCTTATTCACCTTTTTGACTTAAACTTGCCTTAAAAATCCAAATGCACTTGTATTAAAGACACAAAACTATGCAAATAAGTCCTAATATCGTATGCAGTGGTGCTTTTCAAATAACTGTATAATAATCTTGTTTAGATATGTTACCAGGAAATCAAGGCAAAAGGACCAATTAAAACTTTTTGCAGTAGACTGTTTTTTCTAGGTTATATTTTGTTATGAATCAAAAATAATACATTTTCATGAATGTTTTAACATGTTATTTTTGTTTACAAAAAAAAAAAAACATTTTAATGAAATTGAAGTAGCATTTAAATTTCACAAAGAAGACACGAAGACTGGGAGCATCAGACCAACCCCAACAATAAGCCATTACAGACATTTTAAAGGTTCACATTTACTATGGTGACAGTTCAGACTGTCCTCTATCTGTGTGCCAAATTTCATAACTTTCTCCCAAGCGGTTCTATGGGCTGCCATAGACTCAAGAGCAGAAGAAGAAGAAGAAGAAGAACACTAATGTTTACAATAGGTGCCTACACAATTAGTGCTTGGTCCCTAATGAAAGAATATGACATGATGAAATATTGTTCTACGTTTAATACAAATTTACAGGACATTTCAAATGACAAAAAAATGTACAAAATGATCATACCTCAGCGATCTCAGCAGCGATCTCTTATGCAGGTTTAATTTAACATCAGACGAACAAGAGACGTCCACCAACAGATCACAGCGTCAACACTAGCGACAGCGTTCACGGTTAGGCTCCTACTGTGCCCTTGACAGGGTGTTTACATCCCCTGCGCACTTTACTGTCAGCTTGCGTTGGAACAGTTACCCGTGTGTCCCTAATCCTGATAACAGCGCTCAGACAAAAAGAATGCAATTTAATTTGCTTTGAAACACACTCAGCCACTTCATACTAATCTCCAGCTGTTTGAATCCCAATACACTCAAAACAAATGTGAAGCATGTCTCGTGATTGACTAGAATATTGACTGAACGAAAATGCAAATTTTAGATTGACAAGCACACTGCTGGGGAATCGTTAAGACACTGTTGTCATTTTGATGCATCAGCATGAACGCCACAAAGTACAAAGTTTAGGACTTTGTTAATGCATTAAAATTTCAAAGCCTAAAGAGAATTGAATGCTCAAATCAGCGCGTCTTGAGTATTGATTCTAAAGAATGGGACGAACGTCTAAATTGCAGCGCTGAATGAGATTTCGTTGTGTTGTATACTGTCCCGAAAGCGTCCAAATGAAAACTGCAGGCTTGATAAAGCAGAAACTTATTCAGCGAAACAGGACCTTTTGTAGTGGAATAAATAAGCCAGCGAAAGCCTATTGTGTTGATCCTTTACACCGGCTAAATCTGAGCTATTCAAAATGCACAGGCTGCATTGTGCATAAACAATCCAATCGTGAGCTACTGTCAACACACACACACGACGGAGAGGAGAGAGAGGGAAGGCGACACCTTATTTGACCACTTCATCATCAATCTCCATGTGCAAGTCTTTGGAGAGGGCGAGAACGCATCTCTTCCACAATGCAGTTCATTTTCCACATGTCAGCTGCACAGCTGGAACATCTCATTGTGGATCCGTGTGTATCCCCTGCTGAGAGGAGCAGCAAGCCATAAGATTCCCATCAGGCCAAGTTTGGGTCACGGAGGCCTGAGATCTTAGCCTGACTTCTCTCACCTTCAGCTGATCAACTGACTGCATCTGGAGCATGAGGGGGGAAATAACCTCGGCCCAGACCAACACACCTGGCTTAAATGAGGAGATCAGGGATGCAGGTCGACTTGTTTCCACACACTGGGGAAAATAAGCCAAACAGGCAAAGAAATTCCCCGGCAAACAGTGCAAATCCACTCTCCTGTGACCGCAAGAGCTGCACGCATGATGACAGATGAGGCCAGGACAAAGAAAAATTGCTGATGGAATGAAAAGCATTGGATCAACAGGGTTGTGCATAGTATAGAGATGACAAATTTAAACTTAGAAAACGTAAAAAAAATATCGGCACGTAGGAAGCTGAATTTTTATTTGAATCAAATTGACTGGTTGGTAATTACAGGCTTCAGATTTCGGTAATTGGAGAGAGAAAAAAGAAATAATTTTATATATAAACCTAAACTTAAAAAACACTTTGGAAATGTTATCTATTCATAATAAATTGAAGTATTAAAATGACTAAAACTAACACTGAAACGAACTTAGCAATAGCAAAAGATAATAGCAGAAAGCAACAATAAATTAGATGAATATAACAAAAAAATGGAATAATATTCTATGTTTATTATAATTATATGAAACCTTTTCTCATGTATGTTTTGGGGAATGTGCGGATGAATGTATAAGCATGTAGTGTCTATGTAGATTTGGGTCTGTAAATTGTATTTCTTATTAAATCAAGATAAAAAACACTGAAACAAACTTTAATTAAAGCAATATAGAATTGTTTGTTAAAATAAAAAAGCACATAAGAAAATTACTAAAACATAAACTGAATATAAAATTCACTAAACAGGAAGTGTAATTTACTAATTGCAATAAAAAGTTATTTTTTATTTTATGTAAACTTTCTACATCCAAAGTTTGTCCCGACTAACTATACTTATTGAATTTATTTTATTTTCAATTCATTTTAATCAAACATTCAAATTTCAATTCTAGTTTCTGTTTGTCACCACGATTCAAATTCAATTCAAATGCAAAAATAAACATTTTCAAACATGATGCACAACCATGGACAAGAGCACAGTGATGTTACTATTACTGAGTTGAACACAAAGGCTTCTGAAATGTGTGTGTGTTCAAACAAAACGTTTTTTTTGGTTGATAGATAACAATGTCAGGGATATGAATATATTGAATCAGGCGGGCGATGATTTAATGCATCTGGACTTGATTCAATAGTGAAAAGTTGCTGTTATTTTGAACCACTCCCCTCCTGAACAAGTCACATGATTGACGGCCTCTCCAAAGCACTTCTCTCTCTTCGCCACACTTGTCATTATACAAATCAACAGCTAGCGAGCCCTAAAGAGTCCCTAGTTGATATTTATTTCCCATCAAACACTATCAGACACTACAAACATGTATTTTGACAGGCCCGGCTCATCTCTCACAAGGCTTCTGGGGATACACAGAGAAAACTGGCAACCTCGGAAACCCAACACAAACCCTGGAGGAACGGGAGAGCAGCAAAAATGTCCAGATATTATATTATACAAGTCCAAAAATCTCAGAGAAGTCATTATCACACCTCCATCTCAAGCAAGCACTCAGGGCACAATGTCAGCCTACTGACTACTAGCGCCGCAGAGTAATGGGAAACATCATGTAGATTGGAGTCTTTAGCTTCCACGTCTCCAGGGCTGCTTGCTGAAATTGGACAAAACAGTGCAGATGGCAGGAGAGCCAAACACATCTCCTGTGCAATAAACGGCAGCATCGGACGAGTGCACCCCAAACATCTGGACAATTGTGCATTTGTCATTTTCATGACCTTTTCGATGCAATGACAAATCTAAAACTTGGGTGAATCTCACCAAAACTAATATGCCGCTCATATTTCACTGCAAAGTAAAAAGCCTAAGGATCATATTAAGGAGATTTTTGCCATTGTGCATGATAGTTAAACGCATCCCAATCCTATTGACATTACCATAATGCAATCAATCCCGTGTCAGAAGTTTAATTTTTTAAAGAAATTAATACGTTTATTCAGCCGGGATGCATTAAAAGGATCAAATAAATGATATTTCAAATAAATAAACAATCATGGTTTCCACAGAAATACCAATGTTTTCAACATTAATAATAATGAGAAATAAATAAGCAAATCAGCATGATTTCTGAAAGATCATGTGACACTGAAAACTGGAGTAATGATGCTGAAAATTCAGCTTTGATCACAGGAATAAATGACATTTTAAGATATATCCACATAGAAATTTTTTTTTTCACAATATTACTGTTTTTACTGTATTTTGGTAGCATTGGCGAGCAGAAAAGACTTTTCACAAAATTACCGACCCCAGTGGTTAAAGTGTGTGTTAATAGATATACACACGTTCTGTTTGTAAGTGAAATTAGACATGTTTGTGAGATTTTGGTCTTTCTACTGACTAACTGACCTCTAAACGCCATATCCGCTCACATGAAGCCTGGAATATTTAGTCAGAATGAAAAGCACTTTATTGAAGGCCATCACCCTTATTCTCCGCCGATGACTGACATGCCCATTACTCTTGTTGTCATTACAATATTGGCTAATAAAATCTAGTCAAAGGTTTCCTTCGCCCCAGGCGCAAAATATGTCGCCTATTGACAGAGGAAAATTCAAATAAATATGCAACAAGGACATCAGCCGGAGAAGAAGGAAAATCGGCGTTTGGTGGCGTATTAGAGCGCTCGTTGAAAGTGCAGAAAGAGCAAGACCCATCATCAAGAGACAAGCAACATTTACTTATTTAGTTTTCATCAAATTGTTCATGCATAAAGTGCAAACAGCCTGTTTGATGGGGTTGCGGATGCAACTGAATGACGATGACACAGTTGTGTAAACATCTGCATCTTAACTGAAATACAAACACATTATGCTGCCAAGCATGTGGCACTACAACTAAATCTAGTAGATGCATAATGCACTCATGGACTTTTATTTCATCAACAGCAAAATTTAAGGTTGAATGCATAAAATCATCTTTTTTTAATCACCTTTTTTCCTTCACGCTCTTTTTAAATGGTCCTGTGGTGTGAGAAATGAATTTTGGAAATATTCCATGCAGGTTTTCATTTACTGTAAAATGAGTAGCATGCATAATAATTACAAAAGAGCTAGCAAAATGCTGTTTAAAGAAGTCAAACAGCAGGATGTCAACTTCCCAAAGGTTGTTTTTTTTCGTCAACTATTTAATAACAGCACCAAGGCAAAAGAAATTATGATGAGAGAGAAAAGCTGGGTGGCATAATAAAATAACAGAAAACACAACGGATAGACAACACATCTTTCTGTTGCAATGTGCTCGAGTCTCGACAACAAACACGCAGCACAACAAGTGCTCTTCAATACATTATGCATAACGTATAATTGATGGTCGTTTTTCAGTTTTGACTGGGGCGTTTGAATACAAATGAATGTGATTTCTATGTGTGTCTTGCTCTAGATACACTATCTATTTGTCTAAATAACACACACAGCCGCCTTTTTATCCTTGCTGACTTTCTCAGCGGGCTATGACTGCGCAAACAATCCCATAAATTAGGAGCGGAGCTGATAAATATCTTTAAAGCAAATTTATGAGCAAACCACCCATTCAAAAACACCCCCAACAAACAGAAAATATGGGGCAAATTTCAGCATATTCTACACTGCTGTAAAAGACTAACTCTGTCCTGAATACACAATGAGTCCTCTCTCTATTCTACCCAGAAGAACTAAAACCTCGTCCACACAGAATATAAATGGCACACTATCCAGTTGCTTTAAGAGCTTTGTGCTTGTAAACTTTAAAGTCACTAGTACCATAGTATAGTGATCAGATCCAATTGCACCATGATACTGAATTATTGTCAAATGCATTTTCATTTATGGTATTACATATGCACAGCAACATAATAAAACACATGATACTTGCATTCATTCATAGTGCAGATCCTGCAGTCTTGTGCGTGTGAGGCCTATCTGACATCGCTGGACCCTCGGCATGGCCATATTTGTGACTAACACTGTGAAATATGGCAGCTGAATTGAAATATAGGATGGGAGAGTGAGACACTGTTAAACACATGGTCCCTGCTGTGTAGATTATGGCGAGAGGAGAAATCTAGCATTACCGGGAGGCCGTCCCACCTGACCTGCAACACCAGTGAAGAAGAACAAACTGGATGTCTTATTGACCCGTGTGCCCACCAAACACATAAAGACAGGCCGGCAATACATTTACAAGCAGCACACAGTCTCACAGAGATCCGACACAGCAGAGCATTTATCTGCACCTCTGCTCAGCTCTGGCTGCTCGTACAGTGTGCATGAGGAAAATATGGGAGAGGGGACAACAGCAACATGATTAATGCAAGATGTAAGATATAATAAAAGAAAAAAAGTAATTTGCACTAAATGTATGTAAAACGGATTTAATTAAATTCATTCCTTTGCATACATATTTACCTTAAAGGGGTGGTATAATGCCATTTTCACAAGATGTAAAATAAATCTGATGTCCCCAGAGTGTGTATGTGAAGTTTTAGCTCAAAATACCCCACAGATATTATTATATAGCATGTTAAAGTTGTCACTTTTTGAGGGTGAGCAAAAACGCACCGTTTTGTGTCTGGCCCTTTAAATGCAAATGAGCTGCAGCTCCCGCACAGTGGGCGGAGCTACAAGAGTGTGTGTGTGTTAGCAGCTCCGATTACCTCACGCAGACACTCGCTAAAATGTCAGAAACTGTTCTGCCTTTTATGTTTAAACCGGAGTCAGACAAAGATGGAGAGACTAAGAAGAAGTGACAACATGTAGAATGCAACAGGACATCTCTGAATGGTTAGTAGATGAATTTATGTTGCTGATGTGGAAGTAACCATCTTCAATAGAGCTCGGGCGTAGACGTTATGGAACAGTGCATTATGGGTAACGGCGGCCATTTTAGCGGTAACTTGGCGGCCAGTTAACGCGGTAACTTACTCCGGTTTGGAGTAAGTTAATAGCTTAGTCGGCTGGTCTCCAGCACCGGCACCAAGAGTTATGGACCTTTACAAACCTAAAGTAATACCCACCGGACGAAGAAGGGTTGGCTCTCCACAGAACATAAAATATTCCTTTTATTTTATTTTTCGTGTTCGCATTTATTAGGAAAAAACAATGTTACGGACGTGACAGTTCCCTGAAAGCGCCACTAAAAGACTGCTTTAAAACTTTCAGAGACATCAAAAAGAAAGCACAAAGCGTTTATTTAAAGTGAATTTCGTTTTGTATTAATTGTATCTTAATTTTGATCAATGTTGCATAAACAAATTACCTGGATTTAATCAATAATAAGTAAACATAGTAGCTAGACAAATCACGACACGGAGGCGCCCGCCTGGACTTGCAGCTCGTCTCATAAATGAACCGAAACTCAGCATAGCCTCCTTGCCTCACAGACCTGAGATCTCTATTATTTACAGAACAATTCAAAACGAAAGAAAACTATGTAATCCGTATGAAATGTGTATTTCTCACCGGCGCGTTCACTGTGAAGATCGCGAGTCAGCATCGTCAACTGGTGTGACACACACACACCCACTTGTCAGATTCTGTGAGCTATGAAGCTTGTCTATGCAGGTTTGTTACACCTGAGGAGTAATTACACACCTATCATGGATACAATAATCCACTATTTTCGTCCGGAAGTTCTGTAATCCGGTATAATATTGGCGAACATTCACCTCAGACACAACCCACCTTTCACCAAAACAAGACGCGAAACTGGTGAAAACTAACATGATTTATGAGATGTTTGCCCTGTCGATCGTGAGACCGATTACAGCAGCTCACATTACATCAATACTGAACCATTTTCCTTACAATAACCTAAATTAAACCTAATATTATCAAATGACCAACGTTAGAATTTGAATAACCCACTGCCTACTATACAGTACATCCACTTCCGTACTGTGATTCCCACAATGCTTTGCGACATGACGAAACGATCCCGAGCTCAATTAGCATATTCTGTCAGGATAATCTATAAATCGCTTGTATAGGAACTGTTGTGAGATGCACACAGAGTGACTTTCTATTGCATGTGAAAAGACGGATGCTACAGTTTGAGCAGACTCACAAATGTGCTCTTCTACAACAGCTCTTCCTCTTCTCAACATGGACTGCGTGTTCCCGGGGGCGGGGTTTATGCAAATTTTAGGGTTAGTGATGTCACTAACCCGGGAGGAAGCTTGTGCAGTTCCTACCAGCCGTTTGTTGCAGTCCTTAAAAAACGATTTCTATAAAAGCAAATATCTCCCTTTGCTTTGAACTTTGAGCGGCGTAACTTTGCAGATGTTGTTTATGCTCAAACAGCAACGTTACACACTAACTAAAGTTAGAAAAGTGAAATCATAATCAACCATCCCTTTAACTATTTATCTACGACTTGCCATTCAATTTGCATTTTCAGTAGCACTTAAAAGACATTTTTACTAGCTGGTTTTACATTCAAGCATGAAAAAAAGAAGAATAAATAAATAAATGCAGGTTATAGATGCCCTATTATGCTATTTTAAAGGTTCCTAATTTTGTTTTGGAGTCTCCTACAATAGGTTTACATGCATCCAAGGTCAAAAAACACTAATTTCCTCATAATATACATCGCAGCATCAGCTCTTTTCTCTCAGTGTCTAAAACAGTAGATCAAGAATCCGAACTCTCTAATCCCCTCCTTTCCGAGAGCCAGCTCTGCTCTGATTGGTCAGATGGTTCAGTCTGTTGTGATTGGTCGACGGCTTACAGTGCGTGTCGGAAACGAAATGGCTATTATCATATCCGAATTTCAGCGCCGGATCTTCCTCAGCACTGACACACAGTGATACGAACTGTAACGATGTATTCGGTTTTACCGTATCAATTCCATTCTTTAGAACTGCATTAATGTGGATTTGTTTTGGCAGCAGAAAACAGCGTCTTCTCGACATTGGACAACACATACCAAACTCTTCCAGTCTCAGATACAACTACAGTGTTGCAAAGTAGATGTTGTTCACGGGAAGTCAATGAAGATCATAGGCTGGCATTATGCATAATTTGTTACAAACCTACACACGTTCATGCAGGAAGTAAGACTGGAATTATTGATAGACTGACACAGACGCGAGCGGCAAAAAGCATGATACCGTATCGAGTGTTTCAGTGTAAACTGAATAATGTTTTCTGGTAGGCAACATGCATTTCATTCCCTTCTCATTTCTTGCAAATGAAAGCACATCGCGACCCGGCGCAAGCCGCTAACGTGATTTCCCAACAGCACATCGCTCACAATATCAGGCTCTGGCAGAATTCAAATCTGCTGCTCCGGAGGGGCCATTCGAGCGCACAGAGGGTGGCCTAATGATGCCTGTGTGGCTTTAATGCTGTTTATGAAGGTAATAATAGTACCGTACAGGATCTAATGACAGTGGTCAAAGTAATAGCAGCCCGGCGCACTCGGCTCGGAGGAGCTACTCTGTGCGGAGATTACTCTGTCATTGTAGCAGCAGGTCGCGCGGCTCTCAATGTTCAGGACTGTGATTTGGAGAGCTGAAGTGTGTAGCGTGGTTTGTGTGTCCCTGTGTGTGTGAACTACATGCTGAGACGGACTGGTGCATCATGGGATGAGTTCGTGTGTCTGTGTTTGTGATTCTGCAGAGCACTGGATCCTGTTCGCTTTCAGAGACTTGCTTTGAGTGAAGGGGAAATGGTGATCCATCTACAATATTCACAATATATCTTTGATGATTTTGCTGACACGTTATATGATTTCACAATGGTTTTAAAACGATTTTTATTTATTCATAATTTGGCCAATCATTTTTCCTAAAGAACATGTCATTTGATTAGTTTTGTGACTTTCAGAGACTGACATTGTTTAGTTCTGATTTAAACTTCAGTTGCAAAAATCATGTTAGAGTTTGAATCATTTCTGTGAATCAGTTCAAGCTGTCCATTTCAATGAACTCTGATTCAAGAACATTTGTTTGAGTCATTCTAAAAGATTCACAGAATGGTTTGGTAACACTTAACAATAAGGTCTCATTATTAAAATTAGTTAATGCATTAGTTAACATGAACTAACTATAATGAGCAATAAATTGTTTCAGCATTTATTCACCTTTGTTAATGTTAGGTAATAAAAATACCATTTTTCATTGTTTGTTTATGTTAGTTCAGTGCATTAATAAGCTATTTTCACAGCATTTTAACGCTTAAATGCAGGAAAGTTTCACCAATCATTTTTTTTACATTTCTGGGTCTTTACTGACCTGGACATATGTTAACGCACATGGATCTTCCGCAATTGTATAAAACTTACTAAAACTTTAACTAACATTACATTTTAGACATAAACAAATAAAAAACTAATTCAAAATAATAGTATCTCAATGATACTAAAATAGCAAATAATAAAGTCAATATGAAACAATATTTGAAACCCATTTTACTTTTTTCCAAAGGGGAACATGATATCTTAAGGGGGGGGGGGGGATCATGCATTGCTTGATTTTATCAATCAGGAATTGATTTACATACCAGAATCAGGGATTTGTGACTTAATCTGAAAAGAAGAAAAAAAACAGTTTTTGGAATAATACACACCAAAAAGTATTTATAATAATTCACCAGTAATTCACACTGACTTTTGGATGTACAAACGGAAAGCATGGAAAAAATGCTTTTGGAGATCAATTGCAAATAATAATGATTGCTCACAAAGGTTTCCCTTCCTTTGGGAACCAATAAAACCACCTTCCCGAAAGCAATCTCCTCAAGAAAAACAGGGCATTGTTCTGCAGAACAAAGTAATTTGTTGCCACTTGAATAGAGTGATATTTCTCAACATATCAACAGCTATCTGATGGAATTACTCTGAATAGGCTCTTCCAAAAATAATTAATTTCGCCCCTTTGTCAGTAGGACCTTTTATCTGTCCCTCAACACAAACAAGCATGCAAATTCCGTCAAAACGGCAGATATGGTAGTTTGTTGCAAAGCCTGTGTGGAAAGGTTTTTATAAAAAGCGCTAACAAACGCTGCCATCTATGACAGCAAAAAGAGTGGCCACAGCACCAACTTGACATTTACAGCGGCGCTCGTCTCACATTAATTACAGTACATGCATGAAGTAATGGGCCAAGAAGTGGGTGAAAAGGAGAAAAGAACCTTAAAGTGGACCTCATAGAGTAAAGGACAATTACAGGGCACGTGAAAACCTCCGTGTCACCTCTTTTCATTCTTCTTAATTACCGGGCAAACATTCCTTCTCCTCTGCTTCATTAGGTCCTTTGTTGAGCAGTTAGTGATGTCAGAGAGAAGATGGAGGGATAGAGCGGCTTTGAAAATATAATAAATTATCTCCAGTGTGTAGTGTAAAGAGCAAGAATGAGACAGAAGATTGAATGCAGAGAGAGGGAATTTCTACAAGCAACAAAATAAACTTTGTGATTTGATCTCATTCTCGGATTTTACTGCAAAATCAATTGGCATTGCAGTGATCTAGAGAGCAGGGGAAAGATATTGGCAATAGCTTAAAAAGTAGAGCATGCCATTAACCAAGGCCAAGATCACGGGTTCATGCATGGACTGATATATTGCATATCTTACACACAATGTAAGATGGACGTATGGATGGATGGATGGATGGACGGATAGACGGACGGACGGATGGATGGATGGATGGATGGATGGATGGATGGACGGATGGACGTACGGACGGATGGATGGATGGATGGATGGATGGATGGATGGATGGATGGACGGATAGACGGACGGACGGATGGATGGATGGATGGATGGATGGATGGATGGATGGATGGATGGATGGACGGATGGACGTACGGACGGACGGACAGATGTACGGATGGATGGATGGACGGATGGATCCACGGATGGATGGATGGATGGATCGACGGACGGACGGATGGATCGACGGACGGATGGATGGATGGACGGATGGATGGACGGATGGATCGACGGACGGATGGACGGATGGATGGATGGATCGACAGATGGATGGATGGATGGATGGATCGACGGATGGATGGATGGACGGATGGATGGATGCTGATTCAATAATTTTTTCACTTGGAAATACAACACATGATTGATTGATTGATTGCAAAATGATTTGCGATTGCCCTCACATCGACTAGCTTGGCAAACAACAGTTTAATAAACTGCACAGGACTCAAACCTCCACTTGATACCTGTTTCGTTTGCCCACAGCTGTCCAAAAGTCCTCCAAGTTCTCCCAACTTAGCAACTGTCTTCCCATCCGGGCTTGTTCAGACGTCAATCAAAGCGGCGGAGTCTAGAAGCAGGAACATGTGAAAGCAGGAACTGATGGGGTCACAGGAGGGCTGAAGGAAGGGTCAGCCCTTACAGGCTGCAATGGAAATGACCGTAAAAGCCTTATCCTCACAAAGTTTGGGGAGAAGCATCAGGCAAAACTGGAACTAGAGCAGATGCTGTAATTGTAACTCAGGAGAGGTTGAAATAGAGACAATGGGGAATAAAAATAAATGTCAGGGACTGGCAAAGCCAAGCAAGCTAAACTACCACTGCTATTCAAACACTTATTGTTAGATGAATAAAAAGAAAACAGCTTTCATAATGGCAATTAAAATATAGGTAACATACCAGATATACTGTATATGGTACCATGACACAGTCAAAGCACTAATGGACAGAAAGAAGTACTGATTCTAAGTGACAAGCAAACTGAATTATAATTACATTCAGACTAAACACTTTCAAGACTGAATCACAGACAAGGCTTTAGTCTAGTCCCAGCCTAAACGCATGTTTGAGATGTACTGATATATCTTAAAATATGTCAGTGCCATTGTTTTGTCTCCAGATGCACATCCGTAATGTTTGTTTCCAAGGCACTTTTACAAAAGCTACTTAAAGACCTAATCCTGGCTTAATGATTAATCTAAGCCCTGTCTGTGAAACCAGGCCTTTAATTAGCGGCTTTAAAAACACTGAAATGTCACAAAACACATCAAAGCATGACCAGGTCATATTTAATTACATTTTAAGGACCATTAAAACCATTCCATTTATATTTTTCTGAGATTCACCCACACATATACATCGTTTCAATGTAGGCTCCCAAAAAAAAAAAAAAAATCATGGTTAAAAGCACATGGCCAAAATCAACAAAGCTTTAATGTTTGGCTGTATATGTTATAGTCCACTAGCCTTTTACTAGATTCAGTGGCCAGAAACGATGCCTTCAGGGCCCATAAACCCCACATGCGCTGACAGCGGCCCGAATGCTGCTTTTCCACGGCTATGACGCCTCTGCCTCGTCCATTACACACTGATTTGGTGTGTGTACACAGTCTGTGTGCCGCATGAGAACAAGCCCCTATTACCGTCACCCTGTCTTGTTACATTAATCTTCACTAGGTCAAGGTCAGACGCAACACAACAAAAGCCACAGCCAATCAGCACGCTCGGAAATTTCGCAAGGGCCCTAATTTAATTTATGCTGGCCGGTCTCACCCGCGCTTTCGCAGGCACGTCCCGACAAGCGCTCAGCACCGTAATACAATCTTGCATCTGAACGCATTAACGAGTGTGTTAGATTGCCGAGCACAAACAATTAACAGAGCCTTAAAGATAACGTGGCGGGAACTAAAAGCAACAGATTAGCAATGTCTACACTCACCTTTACTTCTGCACGGACGTCAGTTCTGTTCAACAACCGCTGAGGAAATTTGTGCTTAAACTTTGAATGATGCTGAAATAATGCAAGTGGACATGTCTATGCATTCAGCGTTACGTTTATGCAGCCAGGTTATTTCATTTCTTATCATTTCATGAATGCTAATAGTTCTATTTCCCCAGCTAGAAATCACGGTTAATAAAAACTACAGGTTCAAAAGATTGAAAGTCTCTTTTAATATCTCATTCTTGGCTTTGAGAAAACACAAGACGCCGGTTCACGATAACGCCTTGAATATTTGAGCAGAATATCATCACAACACCACAGGAAAGACTATATGATCCCTACTGGAAAATCCGGCTTCTTAGACCATCTTGAAACAGTAACAGATGTGCTTAAGGTGGTCCAACTTTAGTTGTTGGTGTCAAGGGTGTCCAGTGAAACTTCACAGTAATTTGGCTCAAATTCATCTGTCACAAAGACAGATGTTAACATGGCCAGGGTGTGTGACGCCCTCATCCTCAAAACTATAAACTCCACAAGGTAAAATACATTATGACCTAAATACATGTTCACTTGAAGTGAAGATAAATACGGTTTGTGTCGATGTTGATGATGTGTATAGTGAATTGTTGGCTTAATAAACAATAATAATAAATATAATAACATAACTAACAATAATAGTATTTTGCTTTTAAGGACATTGTTTTATACTTTTGTGCAGTAAATATTTTTGGCAAAAAAACAGCAAACCAGTTGAGAAGCACTGATGATTTCAGCATTGTAGCATAAAATGTTTATGATACGCTCAAATAATAGTGTCATGCCGTGCTGTCGCCGCCTTAATAGCACAATACTTCCCAGTTCTGTGGCTCCCGTTTGTTCCGGAGTGAATATTCCATAGATCTGAGTGTGCCGATGTGGATACACAGCACCAGATGCAAGGCAGCACTAGATCACATGCTGCAAAATAAAACAAATCATTGTTTGTAATGATGTGTCCAAACCTGCAGCAGAGTCCCCACTGGGGAGAGAGAGAGAGAGAGAGAGAGAGAGAGAGAGAGAGAGAGAGAGAGAGAGAGAGAGAGAGAGAGAGAGAGAGAGAGAGAGAGAGAGAGAGAGAGAGAGAGAGAGAGAGAGAGAGAGAGAGAGAGAGAGAGAGAGAGAGAGAGAGAGGATATTGGTTTTCATGCGCTCACACACACAGCACTGCAGCGCTGACCATCTATCATGCTGCAATGAGAGCAGTGTGTTCTCGACTGCTGTTCTCATTAGAGCTCCTGCCCGAGTGCCGCTGAAGATACACACCAAAGCAAACAAGAGTTCCTTACTCCTTTAAATTAAAAAAGTCCCTCTTTTCATGTCTTATTTTTAATGGCCACATGCTTTAAAAGTGTGTTCAGATCCATTCCGTTTGGCTGCAAACTAGGTCCCTTTTTAAAGAAATAACTTTTGAAAAAAAAACATTCTGTCATCATTTACTCATCCTCAACTTTCTTCTGCTGTGGAACACAAAACAAGATGTTTTTTGCAGCTCTCGTACTTTTCCAGTCTGTTCTCGTACTTGTTGTGCAGATGTTTTTATGCTGTCATTTGTGAGAATATTCATCAAAACTGTCCTTTCGGCTCCATGGGGAAAATGACAGAATTCCGAATTAGAACTATATATATATATGTGTGTGTGTGTGTGTGTATTTGGAATTCTGTCATTTTCCCCATGGAGCCGAAAGGACAGTTTTGATGAATATTCTCACAAATGACAGCATAAAAAAACACGTATAAATGACAGAATTCCATATAAGAGCAACATGGAAAACAATAAATACTGACAATATTTTCTATTTTGGTCTAATATGGAATTATAAATATGTTATTTTTTTGTTGTTGCATGAATATTTGAGTCATGGTTACAATTGTTGCATAATGTCAATTGAAATTTCAAAGGAAAAATGCACCCATAAACATTAAGATGCACACTGACTTTCACATGGTAACGTGAGACTAATATTATAAAGCCATTTACTGACCTTGTCTGTGCAATATTCAGTATCTGAACTCCTGTCGTGACCGTGCAAAGCCGGTAAACACTGTAATGTTAGCATAATATGCATAAGAATAACTGCTTTTTACGTCCAGAAGAATCCACCCGCAGGAATGACATTTAACCAGCAGTTCATCCACCTACAGTTCTTCCAGACAACTTTACAGCACAATACCAAACATGCTTTAAGGAAAAATTCATGTGCTCTCACAAAAATACCAACTCCACATTTCTGCTCTTTTTTTTTTTTTTTTTTTTTTGGGCAAGAGCATGATGTTGACAGAGTTTATAGTGTTGTACCTGGCACATT
Source organism: Rhinichthys klamathensis goyatoka (assembly GCF_029890125.1). Classification (NCBI taxonomy): domain Eukaryota; kingdom Metazoa; phylum Chordata; class Actinopteri; order Cypriniformes; family Leuciscidae; genus Rhinichthys; species Rhinichthys klamathensis. Next base: position 5,312,747 of record NW_026606822.1, read on the forward strand.
AACTTTAACATTAAAATGCTATTACCACAGGTCCAATTAACATAACCTAAAATAATAATCATCTTTCTCAAAACATCACTTAAGCGTTTCTTTTTTCATAGCCGTGACTGTAAATTACCTAAACTGAATTCTTACATTTCTGTGAGAGAGGAAAACCTAATTGAGAAGCTTTAGCACTTTCCAGAAATAGAAATATCCCATTCATTATTTACATTTTATTATTAAATAAATAAAATAACACTTTATTTCAATAGTCCACTTTAGACGTTCTACTAACTATAAGTAACTTTGCAAGTACATGTCAACTAGCAGTCATTAGAGTATTAGAAGACTGTCTGCTTAATATCTGTTAACACTTTATTTTGATGCAACAGACGTAGTAACTTTGCAACTTATTCTACTAACCCGAACCTTAACCTAACAGTCAACTAATACTCTAATGAGAGTTAGCTGGCAAAGTAGTTGCAATAGTCAGTGAAATGTCTAAAGTGGACTATCGACATAAAGTGTAAATAAATAACCATTTAAAAATAAGAACACATTTCACCCAACATAGTGAGTCCCTAATGAGTGGTCAGTTAATTCAGGCCCAATCTGTAACCAGACATGTATTCAGTCACATCCCAAATTTAGGTAACAGGGTCACAAAAACTGCAACACTTATTTACAACCACCTTATTTTACAACGCGGAAGTAAGCTGTTTTGTACAGCTAAAAATCACTGGAAGTGGATGACATTCAATTTACAAATTACAGTATGTTAACACTTCCCCTGCCATTGATGGAATTTTCTGGCAATCCATGTTTTTACTGTTATACTATAGGGGGCACTGTTATGCATCTTCTGAAATAGGACAGAATATCCAGACCCAAAAGCAAGCAAATAAGAAGCAGAAACAAGCAATAGAAGCATTGCTTACGCTCATAACGCGATCATCAGACATTAAACTGCATATAAATCAAAACTGCCTAACGTTACCGAATGAAATGTCAATGAAGAGATGACGACTTTGAATCTTTGTGGGTGTTGATGGACTCGATCCACTCGGTCTATGTTTTGATCGGCGTTCTGAATCGAAGTTTTTGACAAAAACACGCTTTTCTCAGCTTTTTGTTCAATATGTTGTTTTTTATGAAACTTAGGCTCAATCCCAATTCACCCCTTGCCCCTACCCCTTGGCCCTACCCCTCTGTTTTGCGCGTTCACGTCTAGGGGTAGGGTGTCCTGATTCTTGTTGAGATCGAGGGGTAGGGCTACATAGCCCTCGAAACGGAGATTTTTCAGAGGCACACTCCAAACGGAGGGCTACGAGAAAGTTCACAGAATGCATCGCAAACGGCTAAACGTTTAAATTTAGCGCCAGATGACACCACCATGCACTTCATTTACTCTTATAATAATAATATAGTCATTAAAATTAAGAAGTTGTATAATAAATTACCTTTCCGAATCAGAAAAGACCTACATTTTGAGGAAGGAATGTTATAATCATCATGTCAGTCGTTGTCATGGAGAAATCCTGTAAAAACTCCGTAACGGCAGAGCCATCGCCCACGACTGATGACGTATCGGGTTCATGAAGGGTTGTTCCATTTCGTAGGGGAATATTTCTACCCCTTGGCCCTTGTAACTCTGTTTTAAGGGCCAAGGGGTACACTCGAAAACAAGGGGTAGGGCCAAGGGGTGAATTGGGATTGAGCCTTAAACTGACAAGAAAAAAATAAAAAAAGATGCATGAAGCTAGAATAATTGGTTTCTCTCAGTTGTTTCTTTTGATATATTGTACGTTCATATATTCTTACAACCAAATATTCTGGGGCCCATGAAAGTTTTGTGAAAATGATCAAAAACACTGACAAGGCTGACAACTTGGCAGGGAAAGAGTTTAAAATAAGGTGGATAACGTAAATGTAAAATTGCTCATACAGTTTCCAACTTGACCTCCCGATATTTTCTGAAGGTTAAGCACGTCCTTCCTCCGATCACTTGTTGAAAAGAAAAAAGCGTCCCTGTTCTGCCCCCTCTTCTGCTGTGTTGCTTAGAAAGTGCTAGAATCATCCCTCAGGCTGAAGCAGCACACGATAGTTCTGCTACACTTTAAACGGATACAGTTTAGTCCTGGCGTATTTCTGCTGCGAAGGCGAGTCTGGCAGATTGTAAGAGATGTGATGTGAATACACAAAACAGCGCTTGGCAGCAGACGACAGGAATTACAGGTGTGTGTTATAGGCCTGGTAATTACTCTTAGCACAGGGACTGTCTCGGCTAATGTCTTCTGATTCCTCTGGAAATGTGAGGGTAAACATGAGGCGCTTAATGAGGCCTTCCTCAGATTAGATACTAACACAGGATGAAGAATCGGGATCATTTAAGCCCAAGCACCTCGGGTTAGTCCCAAATCTAACCTTTAGGATGAAGACTTGACGGATTATTTTCATTAGCGAGCTGTCAGAAGAACAAGCTTTCCCGGACGAAATTGTGTAATTGACAAAAGCATTAGGCAAACGCTGTCTTGACTATATTACTGTTGCTGTATTGCGCTACAAATGAGTAAAAAGTTTGATGAAGTAGCATGTCGGGAATGTGTGAATTTTCAGCATCATTACTCCAGTCTTCAGAGTCACATGATCCTTCAGAAACCACTCTAATATGATGATTTGCGGCTCAAAAAAACATTTATGATTATTATGAGTGTTGAAAACACTCATAGTTTCTTTTTCAGGAACAATATTTATCTCACATTGAAATTTTGTGTCACTTTTGATAATTTTCATAAATCCTTGCCAATTTGTTTTTATTTTTTTATTTAATGACTGACCACAAACTTTTGAATGGTAGTGTAAACCACATAATGTGAAAAGCCATAGTGGTGCAAAATGTCACCTGAATCATATTTCCTGATTAGCCTGCATAGACATGAGAATATGATTATGCTCTCAAATCACTTTCTTATCCGTTTGGATGGATTCCCCCTTCCACAGTCACAGTAATATGATCAAATCATGCAAAGCTAAATAAATACATCCACAAAATCACACATAACAGACGATTATGCCTTCCATAAATCAGTAAAATGACTACATGACGGCTCATCTTAGACGTTCATCACACATCAAGTCTAAAGAACTTTGCTCCATTTGGAGACGGCAGCCCGGAGGCTCTTCACACAAATCTCCTCAAGAGTGACTTCTATCATTCGTTAGGCACACATCTCCTCTTTATTGTTGATATAAATTTCAGCGCAGTGATGTACGATACGCCTGACGCGCCGCATAAAAGTGTAAAAACCAATATTCTTCCGGGCCATTAACACTCAGTAGGCTTTGAGCCGTTACGCAACAAAGCTAGACACTTATTAGGACAGGCGAGTTTGGGATGAATATAAATTTTAGCGACACGCCAGATGACGCATTGCATATTGCCTGTTCTCATCATTCCCGTGCATGTGAGATTAATACAGTTCAAGCTTCATATTCTGTTTGCATTTCCATCAAGATCCCTGTGAGTTTACAGATGTCCGAAAGGAACCGTCACAAGTGCCATTTTGATTACATTTAATCAGTGTTATCGTCCTCTCAGCTGCAGCGCACTGACGGTCTGAGTGTGAAGCATCGAAAGTAAATACAGAGAAGGCCTGTCTGTGTGCTGGCGCGTGAGAGAGACAGGAGACAGATCCCCCCCTCCCCCCTCCCGCTGAGTCAGCTGTGGAGGCCACAGACAGATGAATGACAATCACAAATTAAAGGCAAACACCAGATCAGATAAAGCAGAGCGCTGTGTCTCCAGATGTGGTGCAGATCTCCTGCTGGGGTCAGTATGTTCAGCCAGAACCGAGGCTCGTTAACAGCGTTCGTCGCCTTCAATTACACATGCCATAAAACCAACAAGTCACACGAAAAAAAGAGAATGAGAAAGCAACATGTGAAATACAAAACTAGAGTTGTGTTCCATTCAGTTCTCCTAAATTTAGTACAGTTTAAAATTAGTCAAATTAAATTGGATTGAAAATAACTCATGTTGTTGCACATTTCAGTTGGAATTACTTATAAACGCCATCATACGCAAACTCGCAAAGAATATGGGGTACGGTATTGCCATAAATCAAATATTAGATTATTTTAATATTCATTGTTAAACATCATAGAAATGAAAAATACATTTCTATAAACTAAAGCAGCATTTTATTTTTCTTGTTTTCCAGTAAAAATATCTATACATCTTTAAAACAAGACATGCTGGATATTAAAACTTTTGCATACAAATAAGACACTTTTTTAAAAGAATAAATAACATAAAAAACACTAAAGTTTTTTTTTTATTCAGTTGCAAATGAGTTGGGAAAACTAAATTAATTAAAGATGTATTCCCTGAAACTATTACTTCTCAAATACAGTAGATTTATCTATTGGATTTTTATAATATTTTTACTGGAAAACAAGACAAAATTACATACCATTTAGTTCAGGGTTCAATTCTCACTATTAACTATGACTTTTACCTCAATAAACTCCTAATTACTGCTTATTAATTATAGTTAGTAAGGTAGTTGTTTAGGTATTGGGTGGATTAAGGGATGTAGAATATGGTCATGCAGAATAAGGCATTGATATGTGCTTTATAACTAATAAACAGCCAATATTCTAGTAATATGCATGCTAATAAGTAACTAGTTAATAGTGAGAATTGGACCCTAAACAAAAGTGTTACCAGGTCAAATTCATCATATGCAAACATGGACCATGCAAATATCATG
>NW_026606822.1:5322500-5445940 GCF_029890125.1 Rhinichthys klamathensis goyatoka
AGCCACTTAGCTGAACTTGAGTTTACTAGTTCCTGCTAACAGACGTTCATCATATGAAGTACAGCAGCCCCAAATGCACTGGGACACTTTAGACTCACTTAAAAATGTCTGAATGTCATTGCATACAATAACAAAATATCAAACAAATTCTGAAGGATCTTTGCCAACTTTGCTTTTCTTTAGCATTTTTGCTCACTCATCATTCAACTGGGGATTTTTAGTGATGTTTTATCTTCTTTACCAGAAATGACACATCTAATGCAATCATTTCAGACATTTCATTTATTTTTAAGTATGATTTAAGTTACTTTTGGCATCACTGTATCTTGTTCAAATGAGTTTTTGCGGATGCTTTCTGATGCTTGTCATGCATGGCAACAAATCTGGCATCCTTTAATTCACTCTAATTCATGCTACATTTGAATAGCTAAATCAGTGAAAAGTCAATAAATCAGGGAATCGTTACATAATTAAACTTATACAAACAATAACACGCCAATGAAACTGTGGTAAAAAACAGAAGCCTGTGTGCTCCACAGCACGAGAAAGAGATTGCTGTGTGGACGAAACCACCTATTAATGTAAAAGGTATTTTTTGTGAGGCCTAAAGGTACAATTATATGTGAGTTAATAGACTTTGACAGCATTCTAATTCTATAGAGCATAGACGTACATGAGTGGAATACAGAAACGGGGAATGAACAGAGTACTGCATGTTTTTCAAGTCCACTGCATAATGATTATAACAAAAAAATCACATGCAATATCCAACAAAATTTGCATTTCAAGAACCATTCAAGCAGGTTTCATATCCCATGTTCACCATAATCACATGCAGGAAAGCAAGTGTAGTATAAAAACAAAAACAAAATATATATATATAATGAGTTTGTGATTAGATTAGTGAGACGTACTTGTTGTAGATTACATTCAGACATTCAGAACTGTGTTTAAAGTGCAATTTATGTTTAGAAACTGTGTTTGCAATTACTCAAGGATGCATTTTATTTTCTAATTCAATTAATCAACATTACTTTCGCAAGAAAATCGCACTCATTCCATTTAAATAAACTTCTCTTTTTGCATATTGCAAGGAAGCACATGAATCTCCAAGGTATATGTTTGTGCAACTATCTGTTTACATGCATAGGTTTCTATCGGTCCGAATTAAATTAAATCCAATTGCAGAATCCGAATGCACTGTCCGTTCAATAACTAATCAACTATAACTTCAAATATGAAGCAAAGACTGTTGGCAGACATGGTGCATGCATGGAAAGTTTCAAATCTGACTGTGAAAATTGGCAAAAAGTTCAATCAGATGATCAAAAACCTGCATGTAACTTAAGACAACGTACCAAAATCACTTGTTGGTCTTGGAACAACATTTGCATTGGTCATAAATTGATCCATTGCAATCAATTCCTAACCATTTACTACTCTTTAAATCAATCAAAGGGAAATGATAATAACGTTGTTTAAGCTCTTAACCCAAGCCAGAAGCTTAACCCTAATATCTGATAAGAACGTTGATCCAGCACTGAGAAATCACTGTAAGTAACATGTTTGATATATTACAACACCAACGGCTTTTAAATAAAAACACTGAACACATTCACAACATAGTTTCCTCGTCATGTACGCGCCGTCCTACACCACCTGATTAGGTTACATTAGCGGAGCACAAATTAATAAACGTTAGATAAATACCTTCCGTGCATCAGATTATGATGCATCATCAATTACAACAAACTGACAGATGGTGAAAGCAAATGAACACACACATTGCCTGCGAGCGCTGGGTGGGTCTCACCAGCAAGTCTGTAATCCCTAAGAGTCAGCTAAATTTTCTGTGTGGCAAACCCTTGACTTGATTTGGCACCGGCGACGGGATTCAGAGTGATAATCTTCTCAGCCGCGAGTCCTTCCCCCACTATACACCTCGGGATAACTGCGGCCCATTGAGGGGGATTCAGCTCGTCCATAGTGCGGTTTATGTGTTGTTTCACCACCGCAATCACTAAAGGAATTATGTAAATAAAACGATGGCACAAATTCACTCATAAAATCTGTCCAACATGTAATTCGCATCCAAGTCCCTGCAGGTCACTTATGAACTATGATCAGAAGACTTTCAAAACTGCAATCCAGACACCTGAGTACAGCACACATCTGGATACATGCCTAAACATAACACTCTTCTTTATTTGCTCATTATCAGCCATTTTACAAGCAATTCGGGAGTAACTAATTCCAAGTAATCGCACTTTACTACCCACTTCAGAAGCGTGACAAAAACGCAGCTATTTTTTGTTTATTACTCATGCAAATTTACACCAAAACAAACTTATAGTGTCAAATTTACTGTAGTATTTTTGAGATGCTTAAATCAATCAATCAACATTTATTTGTATAGCGCTTTACAACAACCCTCAGGTATCCAAAGTGCTTCACATCAAAGATTAAAAATAAAACACCACATCATACCAAAAACAAAATAAAACATATAAAACAGTCAAATCAGAAAATGTTGCATAGAACAGACAAAGGAAAATGTCACACCACTACTGCGTATTAAAGGGATAGTTCACCCCAAAATGAAAACTCTGTCAGTAATTACTCACCCATGTTGTTCAACCCCGTAAGACTTTCGTTCATCTTCGGAACACAAATTAAGATATTTTTGATTAAATCTGAGAGCTGGATCACTCCTCCATAGGCTTCTTAAGGGATCGAAACTTGCCGGCCCAGAAAAGTTAAAGACATCGTTAAAATAGTCCGAGTGACGACAGCGGCTCAATCTTAAGTTTATCAAGCGGCGAGAATACTTTTTGTGCGCAAAAAACAAACAAAATTAACGACTTTATTCAACTATTCATTTCCTTCTCTGTGGGCCTCGAGATTTCACGTATGATATTGCGCAAAGCTTCTGTGTTGTACGCCACACACATCACACACACATGACCAGCGTCGGCCAATAGTGAGCCTGCGTGTGACGTACAACACAGAAGCGCTGCGCTGTTACACTATGTGAAATCTCGAGGCCCACAGAGAAGGAAATGAATAGTTGAATAAAGTCGGTATTTTTGTTTGTTTTTTGCGCACAAAAAGTATTCTCGCCGCTTGATAAACTTAAGATTGAGCCACTGTAGTCACTCGGACTATTTTAACAATGTCTTTCGATCCCTTAAGAGGCCTATGGAGGAGTGATCCAGCTCTCAGATTTGATCAAAAATATATTAATTTGTGTTCCAAAGATGAACGAAAGTCTTACAGGGTTGGAACAACATGAGGGAGAGTAATTACCAGTGTTGGGGAAGTTACTTTTAAAAAGTAGTGTAACTCGTTACTCATTACTTCTTTAAAAAAGTAATCCGTTACTTTACTTAGTTACCCCATATAGAAAGTAACTTTTTACGTTACTCGTTACTTTTACGTTACTTTTATGTTGCTTGACTTTGGGCAGAACCCAATATCTGTTCCTAAATGTGTAGGCCTACATAAAGTTCTACTATGCATAATGCCATATATAATGCCATAAATGCATAATGCATTTATCAAAAAAAATTATATTTATGAAGAAATGGCGGTTAATGGATAGGCATATGCATGGGCGGCGCTAGGGAGAGGCTAGAAAGAAAGCCCACAAGAAAGACCAAAGCACCCCGTTAGCACCCCCAAAAATCATTTCTGGAAGTAATTATATTCAGGCTGTATTCTATGGAAGTCCTGAACCGCATGGTGAAGAAAAAAAAAAAACTTATCTTGTTATTTAGACATAATACGGGGACATTCTAATCTGCATTAAGCCAATTTAAGCGTTCTTATAATGGTTTTCTATGGGAGGAAAATGCTTAACGTGTAAGTAAACACGTTGCGTTCATATTCTGGGCTCATCTGATTTTTTGTACATAGTATAGCCTACTTTATTATGATTTTAGTATCATAATGATTAATAAATGCACGCACAATTATCCGTGAACTTGATGAATGCTGCAGATATGTTTTACTATGCACGTAAACAAATGCCTTTCAACTTATGTGTGCAAAATTCAGAATTAAATGAATGTGCAGCAATATACAAGTAGAGAGTCTGTAGGCCTATAGCCTACCTGTTGTAGCCATTAAATAAGCGCATTTAGTTTCATATTTGTTAAAATATTATAATGTTCTTTTTTTCCATCTATGCTGATTATGAAAAGTGAACAGCGCGAGTAAGATGGATGCGCAATATCGGGAGACATTGAGTCAATCAGACATGATTTTGACCACTTCATTAAGTTTTGTTTTGAAGAAAGCCTTTCTTTAAAGCGAATTTCGTTTTGTATAAATTGCGTTCACTACGGAGATGGCGATCACGGTCAAATCTATCAAATGACGGAGATCGCTGTCAAATCCCAGGGAAAGATAATCTGTCCCCGGGGAAAGTAACGTTGCGCCGAATTGAAAAAGGAACTACGTTTCGTTACCAAATTTTCAGTAGTAGCGCGTTACACTACTTTTTACCCGAAAAAGTAGTTACGTTACTGTAACTACACACAACACTGGTAATTACTGACAGAATTTTCATTTTGGGGTGAACTAACCCTTTAAAAGCCATTCTAAACAGGTATGTTTTGAGTTTAGACCTAAACAGGGTTACATCTGTAATTGTGTGGATGTCAGGGGGTAAGCTGTTCCAGAGTCTCGGGGCAGCAACTGCGAAAGCCTGCTCACCCCATCGTTTAGATCGTGACCTTGGGACTTCTAAAACCAGTTGGTTTGAAGAGCGCAACGATCTGCTGTTCTCACGCAAGGTTAAAATCTCGGATAAATACTCCGGGGCCAGCACGTTTAGGGCCTTAAAAACAAACAATAACACCTTAAACTCGATTCTAAAACGCACAGGGAGCCAATGTAAGGTGCAGAGGACGGGAGTGATGTGTGCACACCTAGGTGTATTTGTTAAAAACCGAGCAGCAGCATTTTGCACTTATATACTTTTAATAAATATTATTAATTGTTTTTTTGTTTTTTTTATTCTTTCTGTGTCGATTTAATTTTAGTTAAAGCTTTGTTAATTTTGCTGTGTGCTGTTTTTTTTTTTAATAAGTCTATATAGATTTTATAAATTTGTATTTCAGTTTTAGTCTTAGTACATCAAATCAAATTAAACTAAATGAAGAGGAGAAATTTAGATTGGCAACTAGCTGGAATCAAATATTTTTTTATATTTATGAATTAAGGATTTAAGGAACTTTAGGAATTTTTATACTTTGATTCAATTAATGTTTATTTTTTTATGATTTTAGTCTTAGTGTCTGTTCATTATATACCTGCATGGTATAATTAAACACTGCCAAGGAATGAGTTAGAAAGTTTGTTCATTCGTCCATTCAAACAATCATTCGATTCATCGATTTGTTTATCTGATTCTCAGATTCATTCATCTGATTCACTGATTTAATCAAATGATTGTATTTATTATGAGAAGCATAACATGTGGACATTTGCTTAAAGTAACCCAACACTGTCTAAAGCAGCTTCAATCCGATTTTAGAGCCAAAAATATCAACCCCAAAAGAAAACCAGGTTCAGTTCAGCATGTTCAGTTAGCATGATCAGTTAGCTCGCACTCATTTAGTTAGCATGACAAGCGTTACCTCAAGAACAATTAATCTACATTTATATATATGTGTATCAAAATGGGCCTAATTAGCTGTGAAATGAGCATCGTTCTCGCCACTGTGTTGTATAAGATAATTCACATGCACTACATGTGTTATCCGTGTGAACGGCCATTCTTCTTACTTCCTTCACAAGCGAACACATCCTACATTCATCAGACTCCAGAGTGACTCACTTCCAATTCTCATCCTCTAAGGCCTTGGAAAACACACACACACACACACACATTCAGGGTCTCACAATAGAGTCTACTTAATTGTTTTCTTACTAAGAGGCAAATTAATTTTCGGGATGTACATCTAATCGCAGCGTAGGGAGGGGAGGTAATTTGTTAATGGAACAGAGAGAAAATGGCAGGCTGGCCTCTCTCGCTCACTCCCGCACGCTGATAAATGACAGAAATCTCCTCGCACACCCATGTCAGTCTTTTGAACAGAATCGGGGGGAACTAAAGTGGGTTAAAAAAACACAGTCATTACATATATTTTGCTGTCAGAGCGAAGCAAAGAGCGAGAGCGAGAGAGACAGACTAGAAGAGAAGCTGTATCGCTTTGTTCACCCGGCGGATTGGATAAGCCACAGACTTCATTTAATCACTATCTCGCTGTTCCCCCTGAGGTCCTCTCCGCCTCCTCCGGGACCGTTCTGCCTCTGTTTAAGCACTTTTAATTATGTTTTAACTACAGCCTAATCACGCCAACTTTGTCCAGACGAAGCACTTACAAAAATATCCCCCGCCCAACCTCTTAACCGCCCTGAATATATGAACTAGAGGAGCACTGACTCGCACGCCGGATCATGAACAATATCATTTTACATAACCTTCTGAAAAAAGAAAAGAGATCAACGTACTACGAAAACATGCTAGTATCAACTAAGCTGCTCGTTCTGAAATCGTCATGATGTCACTGTGATGTCAACGGCGTAATGCTGCTATTAAGTGCTTAATATTTATCAAAAAGAAAAAAAGAGAGAAAATCACTCGCTGCTTTTAATTTATTTCATTGTTCTTTGGGAGTAATTGTTTAGTTATTCATTTAAAAACCTGAAGCGATGGTTTCTCATTAAAGAGTGAGTCGTTAGGAAAGGTCATGTTCAATTTGTTCCTTCCAAAAAGCGCCGGCGCCATCAGATCACTTGGACGTGGCTGTGTTTACAAGAGGTAAAAACGATATAAATACTGTTCGTTTTCTCACACAAACCGCTCGTTTCGTGTCTTAGGCCATCAATGTGTACTAACATTTACGAGTCATTAAATCATGTTTAATTTGGACTTCTCTGTGCTGCTCTTTGAGGTGGTGACCATAGACCTGCATTATATGACTGACAGACAAGAACGGTTTGACCTAAAAATATCACAATTGAAAATACTGCGGAAACAAAGACACCTACATCTTGGATGCCCTTGAGGTAAGCTAAAACACATCAAAAATTAATTTCAAAGTGAACTATCCCTTTAACAGTGACATTAATATTAAACTTTTTCAATGAATGAGCTTGCTCAATAACATAGGCTTACTTTCCCATTCAAAAATGAAAACTTACAGTATATTATTAAGCAATAAATTGATAAAAAGTGGCATTTAACAGACTTTTATTGCAAATAAATTATGTTCTTTTAAACTGTCTATTCATCAAATAATCCATCACAGTTTCCAGAAAACTCTGAAGCAGCACGACTGTTTTCAACGTTGATAATAATCATAAATGTTTCTTGAGCATCAAATCATCATATTAGAGTGATTTCTGAAGGATCATGTGACACTGAAGACTGGAGTAATGATGCTGAAAATACAGCTTTGATCACAGGAATAAATTAGATTTCAAAATATATTCACATAGAAAAGTGTTATTTTGAATTGTAATAATATTTCACTATTTTTACTGTATTTTTTATCAGTATTGAAATGCAGCCTTGGTGAGCAGAAGAGGCTTCTTTCAAAAATATTTAAAAATCCTACCAACCTCAAACTTTTGAACGGCAGTGTACTAGTAATACACAAGTGCATCATAACAGATTTACACATTATCAACAACTGTGCAGTTTGGCCACCCAGAGGAAACAATACAGATGCTGTAATTCCTAAACAAACACCAAAGCGACAGATAAAACACTTTATTGATATTCTCCAATTTTTCATGTTCTTCTTCCACAAAAGTTTCGGCAAATAACAACTAAACATTCTGTACAAACACTCTATTCCATCTCATTTCCTGCCCTCACGTCATTTCGTGACTTACTTTCTCCTGCCAAACACAGAAGAATGAAGAATGTTCTCGCTGATATTTTCTGAACAAAAAAGATTTGGTAACCAGGACTCAAAAATGAAAACAAAATAACCATAAAGGTATCATAACTTTTATCATAAGGCTCATGCGTTATATTCCAAGGCTTGTGTGAGACTGAAATCTAAGCCACTATTCATCGATAATAGGTATAAAAAAATATTGTGCACAAGTCACTGATGTCTGATGTGACATTTCAAAGCTAAAAGCCTCAACTTACCTAAAACTTTCCTTTTGCTGCCTTGAATGCACTTCTGTTTCCTACAAGAAATGCAAATCTAGTTCCATCTGGTATTTAACTAACAAAGCATTTATGAAAACAGCCACGCCCTGCTAACCTTGCTGAATATATATCAGAGATCCCTGCTGCTCGAACAGTCAAACACACACACACACACACACACACACACACACACACACACACACACACACACACACACGATCAGCCGCTCTCTAATGGGCTATTGTGTTAGCTGTAATGGCAAGGCCAGATCTAGCGAGTGGAGAAGTGCCTTTCGTAAAGTCGTCATGGAGACAGAGGTGCCGGCGCTCTGCTAAAATACTGAGAGCCAGTAAAGTCTGAGAAAAAGCCCAGAGATACGACCTCTCCCACACATTTCTCCCATTACATCTAACTTTGTGTGAACTTGTGTCACTGCCAAATTGTCACGGAACAAGTGTTTTTGTGTAGTTCTCTTTGTGCCGTTGTGCAGCGAGCGCCGAGCGAACCCAGTCAAACGGGGGCAAGTTTGCACGTCTGATGTGATGTGCACCTGAAATGAATAATGCACTTCTGAAACAAGATCTGACTGGGATATATTTGTACTTTTTATAGAAATACTAATAGAGTTACAACACACAACACTGTATAGTAAGGTTTCAATAGTTAAAGGGTTAGTTCACCCAAAAATGAAAATTATGTCATTAATGTCTTTCCAAGCCCGTCAGACCTCCGTTCATCTTCAGAACACAGTTTAAGATATTTTAGATTTAGTCCGAGAGCTTTCTGTCCCTCCATTGTAAATGTATGTACGGTATACTGTCCTTGTCCAGAAAGGAAATAAAGACATCATCAAAGTAGTCCATGTGACATCAGTGGGTTAGTTAGAATGTGTTGAAGCATCGAAAATACATTTTGCTCCAAAAATAACAAAAACTACGACTTTATTCAGCATTGTATTGTCTTCCGGTTCTGTTGTGGGCCGTGAGATTTCACGTAGTGAAACTACACAGCGCTTCTGTGTTGTACGGTCTACTCTGCTCTGATTGGTCAGATGGCCCAGTCTGTTGTGATTGGTCTACTCTGCTCTGATTGGTCAGAAGGCCCAGTCTGTTGTGATTGGTCTACTCTGCTCTGATTGGTCAGATGGCCCAGTCTGTTGTGATTGATCTACTCTGCTCTGATTGGTCAGATGCCCCAGTCTGTTGTGATTGGTCTACACGGCTCAGTCTGTTGTGATTGGTCTACTCTGCTCTGATTGGTCAGATGGCCGGTCTGTTGTGATTGGTCTACACTGCTCTGATTGGTTAGATGGCCCAGTCTGTTGTGATTGGTCTACTCTGCTCTGATTGGTCAGATGGCCCGGTCTGTTGTGATTGGTCTACTCTGCTCTGATTGGTTAGATGGCCCAGTCTGTTGTGATTGGTCTACACTGCTCTGATTGGTCAGATGGCCCAGTCTGTTGTGATTGGTCTACTCTGCTCTGATTGGTCAGATGGCCCGGTCTGTTGTGATTGATCTACACTGCTCTGATTGGTCAGATGGCCCAGTCTGTTGTGATTGGTCTACACTGCTCTGATTGGTCAGATGGCCCAGTCTGTTGTGATTGGTCTACTCTGCTCTGATTGGTTAGATGGCCCAGTCTGTTGTGATTGGTCTACACTGCTCTGATTGGTCAGATGGCCCAGTCTGTTGTGATTGGTCTACTCTGCTCTGATTGGTCAGATGGCCCGGTCTGTTGTGATTGGTCTACACTGCTCTGATTGGTCAGATGGCCCAGTCTGTTGTGATTGGTCTACACTGCTCTGATTGGTCAGATGGCCCAGTCTGTTGTGATTGGACTACTCTGCTCTGATTGGTCAGATGGCCCAGTCTGTTGTGATTGGTCTACACTGCTCTGATTGGTTAGATGGCCCAGTCTGTTGTGATTGGTCTACACTGCTCTGATTGGTCAGATGGCCCAGTCTGTTGTGATTGGTCGACCGTTTACAGCACGTGTTGGAAACCAAAAGCCATTTGGCAAATTTAAATTTAAACTCCGGATCTTCCACAGCACACACAAAAAAATAATAATATGGGCACTTTAATATTAGTTACTGCATTAACTAGCATTAACTAATAGGACCTTATTGTAATATGTTACCCATCTCACCATGGCACTAACAAAACAAGTGTCTTATTGCATGTTTTGTAAGCTGTGAGTAGTTTAGTGAGCTACAGAAAAGGAAACGTGCATCACTTATAAGGCCTGATTATTTGGGAAAGAAAGGAATCTGCATTCTGTGCCGTGTGTGAATTCCTCAATTCCATGCATATCTGGCATTCAGAAAGGGAAACAAATAACCTTCTGATGCATGTAATGCTAGCTATTTACATGAGGAACACGCGCTGCAGTGAAGAAGCAGAAATCTGTGAAATGACAAAGACAATAAAAAAGTGAGGAACAACATTCACAGTTTAAGTCAACATGAAATCATTAATGACCCTATTTACTTCAAAAGACTGCTCTTATTGTGAATGATTCATCACTGCATGTTATTATAAAGAAAATGAAAATGTCTTAGTAACGTTTCATTGAAATGTAAATAATTTGCTCTACTTTTCATTGACATAACCCTTTGTGGGTCCATTGCACAATAACAAGCAATAGCCAAATTCAAATAACATGCAGGTCTCTATTTTGAAGCAGAACAGCCAATTTTCACTATCAAATCAATTTCCAATGATTATAATAAAGTCTTGCCTGATTTCTCATTTCACTCTAAAATGCATTGCATTTACGGAGTTTCAAGGGCTGTTTCAAGGTTTTTCTTCTTATCCAAATGCACACAGATCATACACACAGACATGCATGAAATGTGTGTGTGTGCTTTGAAAGTGATTTGCAAGCTTTACTACAGGTAAGTGTGAGTTAGTATCGTGCTGCAAGCCTCCACTTCGCTGACTTAGCATCCCGGTCCACTTCAGAGACATCAGTAACAGACTACAGACAAGATTCACTAGAGATTTTTCCCAAACGCACAGCATTACAGAATGAGAGAGGTTCCATATCTGCACTGTTACTCAAATAAGCACCCAAATAAATGGTTTTACGTCATTTTTCCAGTGTAAACAGACTGCAGGTTTGCAGCCGACAAAAAGTATGAAGCACATTTAACGTGTGAGTTGTGAACAGCTTTATGAGGTGGATTTAATAAGGAGATAAAAAATCTCAGCAAACGGAGAAAGTGTTTTAAGGTGTTTGCTTGGAGGCAGCGTTGAGTTTCTTTTGATAAAAGCATCTGGTTCTTAGGCAAAAGTATGAGCATTCCCAGCATCACACACACACACATGAAGTCTAATAACTTACTTCAGACTTTGGTTTAACCTCTAACGCCTCCAATTAGAAAATAATATTTTCTATAATAATAATATATTTAAATGAAATTATTTACAGGCCCTTCCTCTTTAAATGAGTCGTACCAAGATTGTGAATGCATTTGAGAGCTGTGATGTCCAGGTAATAGCTTCAGATGTAGTTTTCAGTGCTTCGTTATATGGAAAAGAGTACATTCTTTAAAATGAATAAACTGACAGTGTCTGGAATTGGAACACAAGAATTATAAAGTCCAAAGTTTTTTGATTCACATTCAAAATGAAAGAAAAGTGTTGTAGCGGCACCATGTAAACAGATTTTCTATGCAAAGCTGCAGAAATCAGGGCGGCTCATGAAAAGAGGGCAAACTCCCGGCCAACCGTCAGAGAGGTTGAGAAAGATGTGCTCTGGCACAATAACGCACAGATTTAGAAGTGATTTAATCTCTTAATCAGAGCTGTAACTGAAGAACCGGAGGGCAGGATTGTCTGCGCGAAGACGATAGCATCCGCGCACCGACCCCGCGGTGTGTGTGCGAGAGTGTGTGTGTGTGTGTGTATTAGGAGATCAGCGTGCTTTAATGTCTCTTCCCGAGGTGATGCTTCAGAAAGCAGCTGCAGCGAGGGATAAACACCCGCCATCCAACCCTTCGGCCGAGGCCTTCTTCAGCTTTACTCACACATGCACACCCCAACAACACTTCTCTACGTCTCAAAGTCTCTTCTTTCAGCCGTCCATCTCCTCTGCATTTCACATTCAGTCTGTCTGTGCCTCTGAAGGTTTGCGGAGGGGTCGCTCATGGCAACTGACTCCTGAATATTAATTTTTCTTATTTTCTGGTTGCCGTTTCAATTGTCTTTGACTTTAACTACCAACATGGCCTTACAAACAGTCAGACCACAGATTTAACCTAAGTTATATGACACAGAAATATGCTAAATGGCACCAATGTGCAATAAAGATAAAATTCTTAGTTAAAGTTTTATTTATTTTAAAATAATATAATGAATCATAAATAAATAAATAAATAAAATAAGTAAAATATTAAAATAAGTAATTATATATATATATATATATATATATTATAAAATAAGTATTTTTTATTATTATTATAAACTTATGCCAAAGTAATGCATATCATTAATAATATCCATGTGCATAAGAATAATAATTAATAAGAATTGTTTGTTATTGATTATTATTAGCTATCATCCTCATTATTATTATTATTATAAATAAATAAATAAACTTGCGCCAAAGTAATGCATATCATTAATCATATTGCATAAAAAAATAAGAATTGTTTTGTTGTTATTTTTTATTATTAATTAGCTATCACCATCATCATTATTATTCATATAAATAAATAAATAAATAAATAAATAAATAAATACATAAATAAAACAAAACAAAACTTGTGTCAAAGTAATGCAAATCATTAATCAGTTGCATGTGTAAAAATATGAAGATAATCTAGTGTAGTCAGTTCTACCAATCAAACTTTGGTGCCAGAACTAACTTTTTTTATTATGTATAAATAAACAAATCTTTTTTTATTAAACTTTGACATATTTTAATCACATTATTTTTGCCCATTGATTTCTAGGAGCAGTAAACTAGTCAAGAAAGTGATTTCATCACAGTTAACAGGGTTAACACCCTTCACCCGTATAAAAATCACTGTAAAATACAGCTCTGGTGACTTATTGCTTTATTTGACCAGGGCTGGAGGACTGACTACTTTTTTTCTTCTTTTTTTTAAGTTTTTTTAGTTTTGTCTGATAGTGCCAATGATACAGAATCATTCACAATACTGCAAAAATCAACACTGGGTAATATTAAAACCATCCTCTAAAGATACAACTAAATTTATCTAACTAATCAAAGTTTTAGATTACAGAGTAAATTGTTTAGAGACAGAACGAGCGAACGCCTCCAAAACAACAATTGCAATTGAGCTCGGATTTCAATTTATGTTTCTAATGGTTTGCTATAATCTTAAAGAGTTTCTTCTTTGGGCTTTTTAAGATGAATTTATAAATATTTCAATTTAAGTATCTCTTTCCCTTAACAGCTGTTGTATTATAGCATTGAAATGTCCTCACTGAACAAACAAGCTGGTCAGATTAAGACTTCTGAATGCACTTTACAGTATAGCTCCACTGACTTTGAGAGTTTGAATAGAAAATATATTAAAGAAAGAGATATGTTTCTGAGACTTCCACACAAGTCCTTCAACAAAGACCTCCACACTTTTTCTTCAAACCCCCAGAAATTCATTCTCCAGTGTACAGAACTTCAAAAGTCAGCTTTGAAAACTAAAGCCTATCAATCAGCTTTTATTCAGAGCACTTACTTAGCAATACTTGTCCTTTCACAATGTCACTTTAGGCGAAAGCAACAGAAATACACTACAGAAAAACACAGTGCTGTAGAGTAAAACCCGAGCAGCAAAAACACATCAGCCACACATTTTCCGTGCGCCATATTAGCGGAGAACACCAAAGTGATGTGAAAGGCCAAGAGAATCCAAACTTTCAAACTTCAAACACGGTTTGATTATTATAAAGCGCTTTCTTACAGTCGGCGGGATGAAATAGCATTATTTACCAAAAGAAAGAAATGCAATGGTGAAAAGAGAAAACAAATTCCCCGAATACCTTTCAGAAGACGGCGGCGGATTGAGCAAAAGCCGAAAGACGACAACGGGTAAAAGATGAATGCGACTACATGGCAGGAGAGAGAATGTTCCAGAGAAGCGTCTTGCCGTGAGAATAACAGCAAATGAGAGGCTACTATACTCTCCTGGTCTCTTTTTATATATATTAGATCAGATCCAATTTACATAAGGAGATTGGTTTGAAGATAGAAGCTCAAGACGGGGGGGATTTAAATGAGGAAGCCTGATTTGAAGATCTTTCTTAAAACATCTCCCTCTGCTACCGCATGCACGTACA
This sequence comes from Rhinichthys klamathensis goyatoka, assembly GCF_029890125.1. NCBI lineage: Eukaryota > Metazoa > Chordata > Actinopteri > Cypriniformes > Leuciscidae > Rhinichthys > Rhinichthys klamathensis. The sequence continues at coordinate 5,336,986 of NW_026606822.1, forward strand.
TAATAGATGTGCTGCAATAAAGATGCTTCAGCTCACAAGCAAAGCAATATTTTATATCAGATATCTATCTAGCCTTACTTTTCCTTCTTTGCATATCAGAGGAACAATAGTTCACCCAGAAATAAAGAGTATTTACTCTTCCTCATACACTCTATAAAATGCTGGGTTGTTTCAACGCAAATTTGGGTCAAATATGGACAAATCCAAATGTTGGGTTAAAAATGCAATTAAAAAATTTACAGTTGAAAGTGAAAGTTGAAGTTGGGTTAAAATTCTAAATTACATTTTTAACCCAACATTTGGGTTTGTCCATATTTGACCCAAATTTGGGTTAAAACAACCCAGCGTCGTTTAGAGTGTATCTTTTCAAACCCATATGCTGTAATTGCAGACATTTTGAAGAATGCTCATGCAACGCTGTCCCATTCAACGACAGTTTGGAATAATCTCTGACAAGCACCAATAAGGATAAAAACACAATAAAAGCACCATAACAGTAATCCATAAGATATATGTCAAGTCTTTTGAAAACATTGTGTTAGGAAAGCTGAAATTCCTGTGGCTTAAACATTAACAACGCCCTAAGAATAAGTCCATTGATTCATTGTGTACTATAAATATGGTTCACTATTATGACTAACTGCTTGTCATGTTCCTCATTTCTAAGTCACTTTGAATAAAGGCATCTGCTAAATTAAAAAATGCATGCATTGCATTGAACAAGATTTGATAAATAAATAAATCACTAAATTAAATTAAACAATCTAGTCAAATGCTCAAACAAACATAAGATCCTCTAAAGGCAGTCATATGTATTTGCCTGTGTGATTTCACGTGATTAAATAAATGCTTTGTTTATAATGAGGAGGGCGTTTTAAGCTCTGAAACTTGCAAGATGTTTTTATGGTACAAAGACCTCGAATGTCAAAAGATCAAGGCAAACGTGATTTCTCATGTCATGACCCCTTTAAACACTGAAGGAAACACATTGTTATCCAAAGAGAGGAGAAAAGTGAGTATATGAGGGTGTTTCTGCAACTACGGGCACTTTTAAGTCCCAGCAGTGACATTTATTATTTATGTTCAAATTTGTCATTTGATGTTTCAGAAATATATCCACAGTGCCATTACACACCTTGACAAAAAATATAATTACTGATTAATGTGATTAAATATAATATTATGAAGCATTTATAGCTCAAAACACCATTTTTGTTAATGTCCCACACCTGTGGTCTCAATGTTGAGATAAATAAAATAAGCTAATTTAATTACAATTTGACATTATTTCAAATGGAATTCTTTAATATACAGATTCATTTACAGCACCTTAAAATTCTTTGTATTATTTACTAATCATTTTTATGATTTTTTTAACTAAATGTGCCTGTCCCACACTTTTGAGTCCTTACCGCAACAATGAAAAAAGCTTTTATTATGAAGTTTTATCGAACCCAAACAAGTCTAGTTTCTATGGAAACAGAAATTATCACTTGAGCACATTGCTGACAGACTGGGCCACCACACTACCTCACTCACAAGATACCAAAAAAATAAGGTAAACATCATCTTTTCTGCTCTAGTATTTATTGTGCGTCCTTACCATTCAGCTTAATAATTGTGTATTTTGAACTACATTTTAAAAATAAATGTATATTACTGTTGAATTCATGTATATTAAGATCCTAAGAGTCAAAACTAATGTGGTAGGCCTTGCTAGCTACCAATTAGCTAAAATATTAGCAAAAATGTCATTTCCGCAACATGTCTTTATCGCAGCAAATTTAGGTGTTGCGGTAAAGACCTTGTGTTGCGGTAGAGACCAGTGGTGGACAGTAACGAAGTAAATGTAATTCGTTACTGTACTTAAGTAGCTTTTTTGCATATCTGTACTTTACTCAAGTATTTAAATTTTGGGAGACTTTTACTTTAACTCCACTACATTTCAAAGTCAAATATCTTACTTTTTACTCTACTACATTTTCAAAATCAGTCGTTCCTTTTTATTTATGAGTGGTTAAAACTGTAACTGGTCAAACCACCAATCACAGTACAGCGCGCGCGCTTTGTTTTGAACTTGCCTTGGCGGAATCTACTAAGCGCGAACCAGAGCCGTTAAATATGAGAGTTGCGAACATACGTAGATGGTTGTGTCTGTGATCTCGCCGTCACGTTATTCGTGTAGCTCTCAATAGTTCCAAACAAATCGCGTTGACAATGATTTTAAGCGGGACAGAGAGCAGCAGCTATTATTGCAGCAATTATTGGTAAGTATTGACGCATAATGTACATTACGTTGCCACTAAAATGACTTGCTTATAATAGCTTTTTTTTTTCTAGGGAGCAGCCTAGCAGAAACGCTGCATTAATACGTTTTTGTGTTAAATTTTGGAGGGAAATTGGCTGCTCCCATAACATAGAATATAGAATATATATATATATATATATGTGTGTGTGTGTGTGTGTGTGTGTGTGTGTGCGTGTGTGTGCGCGTGTGAATATATGTGTGTGTGTGTATGTATATATATTTAATGGCGTTGTGCAGGTTTATGTGAATGTATCATAACATTAAGATGTTAATAATTATGACCATAGGCGCTGGAGAAAAATATATACAGTAAATACTGTAAATGTTTTATACCTTATGGGAACAGTCCCCTTCCCTCCAAAATGAAATGCACAAAAAATTAACTCAATTCAAATATATATACATATATATACTAATTAATGTCATTTCATTAATAGATTGGTGTGCCAAGAGTGACATTAGACTTCACTTAGATTAGTCAATTAGACTGAGTTAAGCAAGAGTCTTGTGACAAATTATAATAGAACATTATAGCCATAAAAAAAAATCAAAGTACTTGGATACTTAAGTACATTTGAAGGCAAATACTTTTGTACTTTTACTCAAGTGAATGTTTAAAGGCAGCACTTCTACTTTTACTTGAGTAATATTTTACCTTGAGTATCTTTACTTTTACTCAAGTACATGGTGTGTGTACTTCGTCCACCACTGGTAGAGACAAATTTAAGGTTTACTCTATATTAAATTACTAATATTCAGTATGTTATTAGTACTGAAGCATATATTAGTATATATATTAGTATATATATAAACATGAATCATCAACTTTAGGAGACAATATTTTTGAAGCAGTTAAAAGAGTAAGAGTTAATTAAAATAGTTATTTACTGCAAAACTGCTACTATCTTTTACACATGCAATACCTTTTGTTTTCTGTAGCATGTTTCTTTTTTTTTTTCTTTTTTTTTTATAGTAGCCTGTTTTTGATTTCGTGGCAGTTTAACATTGTGTCCTTACCGACACAAGATGTCATTACCGCAGCACTGCTCTATTTTCATTTTTTTCTCACATTTTCATTTGCAAAAAATATTTTTACACTTAAGCTGAGATGATTAACACATTGAGATTTCAACATCTCACATAAAAAGTTAAATATGTCATCTTTTGTGTGTATGGAAACAATTGACATCTAAGGTTACTGTACATTTTTTACATGGCATAGAAAAAAACATGAAATTCCCTATTTTGTAAATTATTTTATTATATCAGTATTTGCAAAACTGTATCAAATTTGAAAAAGCTATTTAAATATATAATTTTTTTATAGAAATTACTAAAGAAAAATGTATAAAATGAACGTTATTGTAAAGTTGCAGTAAGGACACTTTTTAAGAAGATGATCCGAAAAACATAAAAAATAAACATGTTCCAGATTAAAATCTTAACGACTACATTCTATTTTGTGTACATTTTTATATGTATTACAGACTGTGATGGTTAAAATTGAAATTCATAGAGGTTGATTTTTTTTTAAAATTGGGATAGTCAAAAGTGCCCGTAGTTGCAGAAACACCCATGAAGACAATCTCTGATTGAACTATTCCTTTAAATCTACATGTCGAACAAGCCTATTGGTTGTGGGAACCCAACATAAACACTGCCTGCACAAACTTTGTCACTACTATAAGCGTTGTGAGAACTTGGATGATAAATATTACCAACCAAACAACATCTAATCAACTTAAACAAGTCCTCGCAGCGGATATAAATGTTGTTGACGATGTTGAAAACATGCAATTGTCGGCTAACTGATGTTTTCTGTGTAACACAACCATCTACACACTCTTGCAGCCGCTAGAACAGCTGTGTGACGGCATAAGACCTTGAGCTGTAAAAGCTAACTCTGCCAGCAGAGCTCAGAAATTCATTTGCAAATTTCTCTGACAGTATGAAAGGCCGAGTCTATTCAGTCTGACAAGGCACGGAAAACAGCTGTAAAGAAGCGTGTCGTGTGTTTGCTGCCTCTCCGTTCATGCGAACGAAACTTTTATTGACAAACCAGACAGTGTGCTATAGGTTTAACCACTGCAATGACAGACTTGGACTGAACTGATATCTACCCAAGGCCATTCAATGGTCCAAGCGCTTTCAGACTAACAAAGTGAGATTGACGAATTGAATCGCTGGAGTCAGCTGTGAGCCAGAATGAGCCTTTCTAGTCACATGACCAGCCTCTCATCATGAGACGTGACGCTGAGGCGTATCTACACCACTGTCACCAGAAGACAATTAGCCTATTGAGGCTAAAGCTGGCTGCTGTTCTAGCACTATTAGCATCAGCATGCATGGCTTGCCTCCTGGGATTGAAGCGTAAAAAACACATATCCATAATCACATCTGCATAACTGCAGCGTTTATTCTGCTCGGGCTCGAACATTTCTGACTTATGGTTTCACGCATTTAAACAAAGTTTGAGTGAATTACCCAAGACAAGAGCCTTAGCAAGTGCACCCAGAAAGCGTTTATTTAGCTAAAATGCTTAATGCAATTACAACATTGCAGGATTTATTCTTTTTCCTATTAAAAAAGATGCTGTGAATGATATACATTTAAATGAGATTTCAGAGATTTATGGTGTTACAAAATATTTATATTTCAAATAAATGCACTTTTTTTAAAAATAAAATGTCTATTCATCAAGGAATCCCGGAAAACAATGTATCACGGGTTTTACACAAATATGAAGCAGCATAACTGTTTTCAACATTGATAATCAGAAATGTTTCTTGAGCAGCAAATCAGCATATTAGAATGATTTCTGACGGATCATGTGACTGGGGGTTTGGTATCTGGGGGCTCGTCCGGGATATTCGCAAGAAACACATCACTCTCTGGAGTAATGACGATGATGCTGAAAATGCAGCTTTGCATCACAGGAATAAATTACATTATACAATATATTCGAATATAGAAAACATTGTTACATTGTAATAATATTTCATGTTATTACTGTTTTTACAGTATTTCTGGTCAAATAAATGCAGTCTTGGTGAGCAGAAGAGACTTCTTTCAAAAACTAACCGACTCCAAACTTTTAAACATTAGTGTACATGTTGATATATATATATATATACAGTATAAGAAAACTCCTCAAATGCACAAAGAAAAGGACTGGCTTCTTTCAGCTCATCATTTTTGGCCATTTCTAAATTCATAAGAGAAGAGACAGAGAGAAGCAGTAAGCAAGTCAAGTTTGTCATGGCAACCAGAGACATTGCAACTACAATAAAAGTATCAGCAAATCTTTCAATAAAAAAGAAGCTGTTCTCCATCCTGCAAACCATTGCAGAGATGCAAACTTGAAGAGATGGACAATATTTAATGGAATTTAATTTACATCGTGAAGGGTCGGGGGACGTACCTCTTGGAAACCTAGACGTCTGAGGCCAAATGCCATTGGTTCTCTCATATATCATAGTCTAAAATGCATTGCAGGAATTCGAGATGAAAGGCCGTCACATAAGATTTTCAATGAATAACAAGTCGTATTCATGAAAGTAAACACCTGTGCATTAGGCCTTGTGGTGTAAAAGCAACAAATGCTATCAGCCCTCATCTTACCAATAATACGTAAACATTTCAAAGCTTTTTAAGCCTAGGTGATACCGAGGCATCTGAGGACTAGGAAACTGTGTCAGCTCTCCAACGCAAAAGTGGCTCATTCAGCAATAGCCTTCCTTTACAACCAACCCAGTGCTATTGTCATGCTGGTGAAATAGAACTTAAATCAAACCCTCAGAGAACACCTTTCATGTTTTTGCAGTAATGCCGGCGATATCTCTTGTGACTCAAGTCACGTGTGGAAATACCACAGACTTTCCTTAGACCAAAATGTTTTTGACACGAATGCAGTTTAGCTTGGCAAATGATAATTGCTCAGTACATAACCTTAGGGCCATTGATCGCTTTGGCTCATTATATCTAACGTTCTCAGAATAGTAAGTGCACCTCCTGTGCTCTGCAGCGCCGGCTTTACACTGCAGTATTGAATCATTTCATTAGTTTGGGAGGTAACAGTATAGAATTCTACCTCAACTGCTTGCCTTACAAATTAGATTTAATGAACAAATGTTCTGAAAAGGATTCCTCTGAGAGAGATCCTCGGAGAGTCGAGGCTAAGACTGTATCACAGCATTTGCTTCTTCATATACTGCCAAATTGCCATTGTAGTATAAAACACTGCTATGCTGAGAGTCACAGAGGTCACACTTTATTTTACCTTCAGACATTCTACTAACTATAAGTAACTTTGCTACTACATGTCAACTGGCAGTCATTAGAGTATTAGTAGACTGTTAGGTTGGGGTTCGGGTTTGTAGAATAAGTTGATTCTCTTGATGTCTCTTGGTAGAGCATCAAAATAAAGTGTTAGCAAATATTAGGCAGACAGTCTACTAATACTCTAATGACTGAAATGTAGTTGCAAAGTTACTTATAGTTAGTAGAATGTCTAAAGTGGACCATCGAAATAAAGTATGACTGTTACAGTTCTGAATGATCTATAAGTTAAAGGTGATGAAGCACAGAATAAGAGACAAAGCTACAGTGCTTTAAACAGGGATGACTTAAAGGAGAACTCCGGCGCAAAATGAACCTTTGGTCTAATAAAACATTGGTACCTAGTCAACCGTTCTCTGAGATTTGTTTTCATGATAATCGAATGTAAAGAGTTTTATCTCTAAAAACTGTATAGCGTATAACGCTAGTAATGGGGGCATATAATAAGTAAAAAGAAATCGCTAGTTTATACCACTAACAAGACTCAAAATAGCCCCACACGAACACAGTAACATAATGAGGGTCCCTACATGCAAAACGAAGCATTGAGAACTTTGTAAGTGTACAGACCGTTTAATAAGAAGATATTTTATGAAGACAGTCCACTTCGTGTATACAGACAGGAGCCATCTTTGGAAAACAGTCTCGACTAGTCAAACCACGAACGCCATTCATACAGTTCAGAAGTTCACTGAACTTCATACAGTTCAGCTCACTTAGCATGTCATTCGTGGTTTGATTAGTCGAGACTGTTTTCCAAAGATGGCTCCTGTCTGTATACACGAAGTGGACTGTCTTTATCTTTATCTTCTTCTTAAACGGCACATAACTTTACACTCCCACCTGAGATTTTTTCACGCTAATTTAGCAACGTTTACTAAATCTGGCCCTAAATAGTCAGGACATTTTTTGAAAAATTATTACTTTTATTCATGATCAATTATTACTTCCATCACGGTTTCCACAAACATATGAACTGTTGATAATAATCAGAAATGTTTCCTGAGCAGCAAATAAGCATATTAGAATGATTTCTGAAGGATAATGATGCTGAAAATTCAGCTTTGATCACATGAATAAATTACATTTTACAATACATTCACATAGAGAACAGCTTTTTAAAATATTTAGAAATATAACTGCAGCCTTGGTGAGCAGAAGAAGCTTCTTTCAAAACCGGTAGTGTATATCACATGAACAAGTCAATTTACTAATTGAAGTGTCGGCTACTGGATGACTAGTCGACCGTCGTGATCCATCCCTATTTTACGGATACTATCCATCCAGGAGCTGTCAAGCTCCAAAAATAACAAAATCGCACTATAAATGTTTCATAAAAGTAGTCGATCCGTGTCATATTCCAAGTCTTCTGAAGTGATACAGCATGGGATATGAGGCATAAATGACATTTAAGAGATTTCTTTTTAGCAAAGCACACCTTAAGTTTAGGTCTGTTCCTCACACATGTGACTTCTGAAGACTTGGAAAATTGGACACAAGTCATGTTAACTACTTTTGCACTGCTTTTAGAGCTCAGTTTTAACCTTAAATGATGACAGAACCTTGATGTTTTGGATGAACAAACCCTTGGGTCATACTGATCTTTCCAGAAGCAGTAGATCTAAAACAACAGTGTGTTTGTGTTTGCTTGTGTGTGTTGTGCTGGAGTGGATCACAGTTATGGGGAATCTTTGTCACTGGCCTGGAATAAATGAGGCAGAACACAACGAAGGCTGGACGTCCACGTCTGCAGCACAAATACTAGCGAGGGAACATCGCTGCGATGTTTGATGAGATCCTGACAGAATCATCAAGAGTCACTCCCTAAAAATAGCACTAATGGTGCAGACATATTTTTTAAAAACATTTTGAGCTGAGAAATGGAGGATTGACCACAGCTAGGATTGGACACTCAAGAGCGGCTGCCCATCTTAATGCGTTCTTATTGACAATATTGATTTCTCATTTGGTGAGGCTCTTCTGTGCTTTGTGGGCTATTTGGTCATTATGGGAAGATGCAATGGCGCATGAAGGCCGGTGCACGGATTCACAGCAGACGTCTGTGTTTGTATGGTTTTGTGCTTCTTATTTAATGAAAATATGATGGTTTACACAATTGAGAAAATAATACTTTGTCTTGTGTACAACTGCTGAAGTTAACTTGTGAGATTATTGAGATGAAAAGTCATCATTTATTCACCTTTATGTTGTTATAAGAGGACATTGTGATAAATGTCAACAGGCTGCAATGTTGTTTGGTTTCCAACATTTTTCCTAATATCTAATTGTGTGCTCTGCAGAATAAAGCAAGTCATACATGTTCGCAACGACATGAGGATGAGTAAATGATGAAATGATCATATTTGGGAGAACTATCCCTTTAATTAAACGTCTAAACATAAAGTATGTCATTTCTGCCCCACTAGCATTACAAAGCTGAATTATACACTTATAACTGAATAATTCCCTGCAATTCATTCTGGTCAAAAAACAAGAACTTAAAAGTTTCCCTTCCGGGGTTTTTTTTTTTTTTTTTGAGTTGCCAGTCACCGCCAGCATTTTTGATCATTTTCACAAAATTGTCATGGCCCCCAGAATATTTTGTTGTATGAATGTCTGAACATGCACTACATACAAAAAAGAAGAGAAAAAAAAGAGCAGACCCTCTGCTTTTAAACAAACAAACAAAAAAGTTGTATTCTAGCTTAATGCATTCTTTTTTATCAACACATGAATATGGGTAAGTTTCATTTAAAAAAGCACAATTTTGCACAAAAACCTGAGAAAAACGCATTTCGGATAGCATTCAGAACGATGATCAAATCATAGATGGAGTAGATCGAGTCCATCAACACCACTAATGCTTGCACAGTGCTAATAGTTCGTCCTGGGTCGACATTTCGATGATCTCGTTATTTAACATATGCATCTGCTTACATATGATATCGCTTGTTTCTACTTCTTCTTCGCCTGTCTTTTAGTCAGGAGGTTCTGTACTCTTTCAGAAGATGTGTAATAGCGCCCCCTACCGCATAACAGTGAAAACACAGAATTTCCATCAATGGCGGGGAAAGAGTTAAAAAGGAAAAGATCGTGCATTCTAGGAAAATTCCCTGTTTACATACATGTCAATGGGCATGATTAATTGCATACCTTTTTATTTGTGTTATTGTATAATCACGATGAATCGCTGCTAGTCAGATAAGTTACCTGTTCTGTCTCAAGCTCACAGCGCTAGTAAACACAGAGCGCCACAGTTGCATTGCATCACTACTGAAGGTTTCACAGAGCGGATCTCTCCATCACACCGTGAGGTCTCTCTGACCTGATCAGCCCGGCTTTAAGTGCCTTTTCCATCACTCTTATTTAAGAGGTTCATAGCATTGAGAAAGACGAGACAGAACTAAAAGAATCTGTAACGGATCACAGACGCTGTCTCTCTTTAATATCTCAGATGCTTCTCAAAATACACCAGGTGTTTCCTTTAGAGTCACAACCCAAAAATCAACAGTTCACAAATCTATTTACATAAAACATAGAGAGCATTTAAATTTATCCAGGGAAAAAAAACCTAATAAAATGCAACTAACCATGTCATCATGCATACACTCTTAAAATATTTCTTGAACAGTTTTTTCATAGAGTAAAAGGAAACATAAAAATCTAAAGACTATTTTTATTTGTGGAACCATCAATGCCAATAAAGAACCTTTTTTTTTTTTTTTTTTTTTTGCTAGAATAGCTAAATAAATATAATCTTTTCAGAGGAAGAAGAAAACACTTACTGATGTTGTGCATTCAATCAAACCCTCAAACTCTTATGGGGGAGTTTTGGAAGAGTAGTGTCATGATTCCTGTCTTGTGTTCTTGTCTTGTGTGGACTTTTGTTATTTCCTGTTCTGTGCCATGATTTGTAGTCCTTTGTAGTTTTTCTTGTTTATTAGTCTCTCCGGGTGTTTCTAATTAGCCCCGCCCCCTTGTTATCTTGTTTAGCCTGTTTGCCTGTGTATTTAAGCCTCTGTGCTTCAGTTGTTGTTTGCCGGTCGTCGTTTGCTTGTAGCTGTTTCCTATGTTCCTGTCCTGAGTTCTGTGTTCTGTTGTTTGCCCTGGATTACCTGTTTGTTTTACTAAAGTAGTGCTTGCATGTGGATTCTCTCTCCGCTTCGTCCTTGCCTCAACGTTACAGAAAGTCCACACAAGACGAGGAGAACACAAGACAGGAATCATGACAAGTAGACCTGCTAAACCAGCTTTAAAGGGATACTCCACTTTTTTTTGGAAATAGGCTCATTTTACAACTTCCCCAGAGTTAAACTGTTGAGTTTTACCGTTTTTGAATCCATTCAGCCGATCTCCGGTTCTGGCGGTTACACTTTTAGCATAGCTTAGCATACATCATTGAAGTGGACAAGACCATTAGCATTTCTCAACAAAAAAAATGACCAAAGAGTTTCGATATTTTTCCTATTTAAAACTTGACTCTTCTGTAGTTACATCATGCACTAAGACCGACGGAAAATGTAAAGTTGCGATTTTCTAGGCTGATATGGCTAGGAACTATACTCTCATTCCTGCGTAATAATCAAGAAACTTCACTGCCGTACCATGAGAGCATCAGGCGTAATGATATGACGCAGCGCCTGAAAATAGTTCCGTTGTGTTGACGGAAGGTGGCCTATTTTCAGGCGCTGCGTCATATCATTATGATACTGGTTTAGGAATGAGAGTATAGTTCCTAGCCATATCAGCCTAGAAAATCGCAACTTTACATTTTCCGTCAGTCTTAGTGCACGATGTAACTACAGAAGAGTCAAGTTTTAAATAGGAAAAATATCTAAACTCTTTGGTCATTTTTTTTTGAGAAATGCTAATGGTCTTGTCCACTTCAATGATGTATGCTAAGCTATGCTAAAAGTGGTACCGCCAGAACCGGAGATCGGCTGAATGGATTCAAAAACGGTAAAACTCAACAGTTTAACTCTGGGGGAGTTGTAAAATGAGCCTATTCCCAAAAAAAGTGGAGTATCCCTTTAAAAGAACGGGCTGTTTAAAGCTGTATATTTTGACAGAAACAGGTAAATTAGAGTGAATACATTCAGCCTCAAAAACCATACAAAGGTACGAGAAAGCAACCTCAAATGTGTTTGTGCATATTCTGAAAGACTTATCGTATCATTTTTGGAAAGTGCATCAGTAGTGATGGGGTGACAACAATAGAATAAGAAATGAAATGACTAATGTCCTGATGTTCGTTGCTCAGTCTTGGCTGGTTATGACAAAACCCTAAATGATCATGCATTGATTAGGATGCTGAAAATTACACTCCAACAGACTTTTAAGAGAAACAACTGAGACCAGGTTAATATTTAAATGAAGCATCACTACATTGCATCACTACATAGCAACTACAGTGCGTCTACTGAGGTATGAAAGAACAAACTCTGAGCAATGAAATATTTCCTCTGAGAGGTTGCCGCCACTAATATTACAAGCTCTTTCCATCTCATGCACAGTGGTGAAATCAGCCGGAGAGAGAAACAAATATTATTCTGTTTTTTTTTTTTTTAGGAAATGATTGAAGGGCTTATGAGACAGAATCTCTCTTTGCAGCAGCAAGTGTTGAGAGAGATATTTGTTAATCATGTTTCTCTCCTCTCATTGTGCACTTCCTCTGATGGAGTGTTTACCACTTGCTTTTCAGAGACGGCAGCCAATAAAAGCTACGGATGACAGTCGGTGTGCGGTGAGATCATTTGATTCATTTCGCCTTTTCGAAAGTGACATTTTTATTCCATCCCCAAGAATTTGGGGTTTGTTTGCTTTTTTTTGTGCAATGCCTCATGCAAGAACTTTTAACCTTGTTTCTATTTACTCCTGTATTTTAACAGGAAATGACAGTAAAATAAAACAAATATGAAAATAAGCCTTGCAAAATGCGCACAAATGACAGCCTGCCAAAAGTCACAAACCTCGGCACGCCACAGGATCCATTTTCAGCTAATGACAGCAGTCACCGCTTTCTGAAACCCTGTTATAAAGATCAATTCGATTGCGCCGTACATATTTTGACTCCATCTCTCAAATCAATCCAAGGACATCATTTCTGTGCTTCAACATCCCCTGACAGACGAACCGCAGCAGATCAAGGGGGTCTCCTGCCTTTCAGTGAATCAACCGGACATATATTCATTTTAGATCCTTTTAAGAGCCGTTCGATCGTACATGCTAAGGCGCTATGGGCTACACGACAGCATGCCATTAGCAAAGACCAAACCCGGGGTCTATAAAAACAAGAAAGCCGGGACATTGACGGGTTTAGTCCGTTTAGCCGCTGTTGAGGGGAAATGTTGGATCTTGAATGGGAACTTTTTGATTTATAAGAGGTTCTAAAACTCCACGGGACTGAGACGTATTGTTTTGGGTTTTTTACAGTGAATATTGAGGCTCAGCTGGAAAAAAAACACTTAAACTCATAGGACTGAAACAATGAATACTTCTGAGGAATAACTAGGGGTGTAACAATATATCGTGCCACAATGTATCACAATACAAAAATGCAACAATACGTATCGTGGCTAGTTCACCCCAAAATAAAAATTACAGTGTTTAAGTGTCAATACTACATTAAACTACTATACATAATGTTGATTATAATCTATAACAATGCACTGGGGGACTATTTGTGGGTCCTGATAATGCCAAATGTCTTAATGTCAGTGACAGAGTGCAAGCATATTCGTCTAAAATATTTCTGTATTTTCAGCTTCAGAATCATGAATATTTGTATTCTGGTGTCACCATTGTCCTTGGGTTACAAGCACCAAGTCCAAACCTATTCATTTAAACCCACAATGTAATATCAAAGTTAGCATTTTAATCAACAGTACATTTTTTGTGAACCTTTTATCATATGTCTTGGAGTATCACAATAATATCGTATCGTGAGTTCAGTATTGTGATATGTATCGAATCGTGACATGAGGGTATCGTTACACCCCTAGGAATAACTATTACTACGACATATTATCTAGTAGTTACTAAGTAATATCATCAATTTGACGGCACTGACACTATTGGATGAGAGCAAAACTAGAACTGAATGATGACATTACTGTCTTCCATCTTCCATTTTTCTAATTGTGCAACATCAACACTGTTACTGACCTGAATTGAATCAACATTAAGCTGAATAACGACACTATTGTCTTCTGTAGAGCTGCTTATAGCTGAATTGAACTAATTAACTTCATAAGTAAACTGATTCAACATTAAACTGAATTAAGCCGAATAACGACTACACTATTTTCTTTTTAGAGCTGTTTTACAGCATGATTATATTTGATGAAGGTTGCATCACTGATTCTGTAATTTTCCTGTTCATTACTGTGAAGCTGCTTTGAAAACAATCAGTGTTGTATAAGCGCAATAGAAACAAACGTGACTTGAACAAGTTATCCAGGTTAGTAGTATCGAATCTTTGAAAGAAGGTTGCTTTACGTGGCTCTTCTTGGCCAGAATACGTGTGAACAGTGCAAACAGACATGGTTTAGACGTAATCATGATAAACGTCGCATTTTATCAGTGTAGCTGCAGCACATATATATGATAACATCATACTTTTGAACACTTTTTGGAAACATAAGGTGAAGCCGCACAGGTTTTAGCATTTACTAAAGCAATCCATCAGAGTTAGATGGCGACACGACTGCTATCATAAAGAAAATCTACAAGGACACTATGACATTTTCAGCCTGTTATTTCTGTGACCTTTTGCCACTTTAAAAAGGTACAATATAAGAGCAAGGTGGCAAATGCACTAGAGAGTAATTAATAAAGGTTATTTCTTAATGTAATTAGATCTGTGAGATGTATTTTCTTTGCAGTAGCGTTAGAACTGAACTGAACAAAACTGGTTTGTCTTTGTGCTGAAATGAGATCTAGTTTACGACGTCAGATGTTTCGCTATAAACAATTTGAATGAATTCATTAAAACGTTTTTCGCACCACAGGGCTGAAGTGTCTCCGCGGAGGATTTGTTTCCCCGTGAGAGGTGACCTGTTTTGTTTTTAGCTGTCATCTGCAACCAGTCTTGGGTTCATATACGCACAAACACACACTTGTCATATCACATGCACGCTTTAAACCACAACACGCAATCACCTTTCAAGTGCTGTCATCTGCTCTGCATGCCTCCAACCTGAACTCTCCTGCCATGAGCTTGAAGACAGCAGATGCACATGAGTCTGTCCAAACCAATACTGCTGAAATCCCATTCACAACAACAATTACAATACCAGAGAATTAACTAACGTGCTACTGAAAAAAAGGTAACACTTTACGTAAAAAAATATTTTAATGCATTAATTATGCATCGCAATGCACCTTATAATGCATTATGGACTCAGATATAATACAATATTCATCTATTCATTGAACACACCTTTAGAAAGTATAATGCATTAAATCACATGACAAACAACCAATTGCAGATGCAACAAGGAATTTGAAAATAGTATAATGCTTTAAAACTTTGGTTACAATTTTTTATGATAAGATATTATGCACTACAATGCACAATATGAATACCTTTAAAATGCAGTATACATAAAGGCCTTAAGTTAAAAAAAAGAATTAAAAAGTTCAAAATTAATATGCATATTAATATTATATTTAAATGTATATTAATATTATGCAATCAAATATTAGCTATTATTTAAATATCAATTTAGAGAAGCAAAGAAGCAAATTAGCAAAAAATCAAATACAAAAATAAGGATATATATAAAATGTATACATATTAAACAGTGGTATCAAATCTTTAAAAATACGAATTTAATAAAGGCATTTGTCAAAGGAAAGTGATCTGAAAAAATATAAATGGTGATACCAAATAAATATGAGTTATTATTTATATAATATTCAACGGAAACACATGCTTCATGTAATATAATAATATAATTAAGCAGCAAAATTAGCAAAAGATCAAACTTAAAAAGAAAGTAAACATAGTTTTAATGTATTTAAACAGTATTGTCAAATGTTTAAATATAAAATACTAAATTATTCAAATGTAATGGTGATTTGGTGATGTGATAAATGCTAATAATAAGTTTAATATTAGATATTGAGATGTACAAATATGCTATAGGGAGAGCTAGTGTTGTTACTGATGATCCGTCAAGCATGTACGGTTATCAGCCGCTATCAGCCCGTATGTCAGACCAATCTCAAAACATAGGACATTCACATCTGCAATAGTAAACTAAAAAACAACACTCATGAGCATATGACAATATTTGGTTCTGTTTTAACTCTTTCAAACTGCAATGTGCATGGTGGAGTTTTAACTAAGCCTAACCTAGAATACAAGATCTGGTCAACTCTATAAAAAAGACAATCAGAAAACTGCCTCTTCTTGAACATCTTGGAGATTATCGCACAGACATGCACCAATATTTCTGGGTATCGAATCCAATCAGAACTCATACTGTCATTTTTTTTGCATTAACAGAGCTTCAATTGGTCCAAAAGTACTGATGCTTTAGACGTCTTACTCGACACACGTGTGTGTGTGTTTCCTCCTGCACTTATGGATCAGTGTGCACATCCACCGAGCCAATGTCCATGCAACGCACGTGCCCACCTGCACAAACACACACACACACACACACACACACACGCTCCCTAAACACGCCGGAGAAATTGCCCGGTTATCCACTCTTGACAGACCAGTAACAACAGGCCTCGTTCGTATCGACCGCGCTCTCCATAGACTCTCTCTCTTTCCCATCACTCAGCAATTAACACAACCAGACCTGACCATGCATTCATTAACACCGGACACCGACCAACGCCATCACAGCGCCTGTTTACTTTCAGATGGCTTTTGAAATTATCAATCAGAAAAGCAGAAATTGCATGTCCCCTACCTGGCAATGCAAACGCAAAGTAGAGTTAATATCATAGACTTCTTCCATTCATCTCCCATAATCCCCTTCTCTATTGGCTCCGGCTCTTGTAATTATAATCTGAGATTGATATTTGCCCTCATGGCCAAATGGATATGCATCTTCAGAAAGACTTTGACAACCAGCTGTCCAGGAGACTTTCATCTGACGTACCGATTATCTCTTTAACTACCCATTGATTAATTATAGCAGCTGTTGGGTATTGATAATCAATACTTATGTCTCAATAATGTAATTATGTGATGGGCATGTCATGCTTATGTTTTAAACAGTCAAAATAAATGAGCATTTACAGTAAAACCAACATATCGGCACACTAAAAACAAATACCAGCTTGTACCACATATTCACCATAGTGGAATAATGGTACCAATATTTCCATCTGATATCCTCGCCATATACTTTTTTGTACATGTGGTTACCAGTCATCATGGCTAAACTAGTCAAGCTGGTCTATACAGTCTAAGAAATAAAATCATTCATTTCAATTTGTATGAAATAAGTGAGGAAAGAACATCTGAAAAAGGATGCCAGTAATGATAGTAATCATTCTAATATGTTGATTTAGTGCTTACTGTGCTACTTAATAATATCGTAATATGCTTAATATACTTATAGTATATTATAGTATATAGACCTATATTTGTGACGTTGATGATGATTAATAGAACGTTCAAAAGAACAGCATTTTTTATTTATATATATTTTTTTGATGAATAGAACGTTCAAAAGAACAACATTTTTTAATTATAACATTTATTTATTTATTTTTTTCTAACTGCAGCACTTACTCTTTAAATTTTGATCAATTTAATGCATCCTTCCTGAATAAAAGTACTACTAATAAAAAAAAAAAACTTCAGCATCAAAAGGGAATAGAATTACATTCAAATGTGTGTGCATTAAACACAAAATCCAATTTTAATCCAATTTCTGTTCAAGTTTCTCAATTATGGCAATATTTATCTGAATATAAAAGGATCATAAAAGTGTCAGTTCATGCAAATGTCCTCTATATACTTTTATGCATGAAAGTATGCACAGCATACTTTTGTTTGCATTTTAAATGATGCTTTGACACATTTCATAAAGCAACGATGAACTACATTATGCAAGCACCTGAATGCAAATGCTACTCGCGACGCAAGATCAGAGTATGTTTCGTGAAATTTAAGCAGGTCTGGCTTTCTTTAGCTGTTGCATTGCACAATAAAAGAAAAAGAAAATAATGTCATTTCATAAAACTTCAAGGCATGTATTTACACTAGTGAGCGAAGTATACAGCAGATCAGAAGCTTCATTGAGTTTTTCTATAACAGTTCTGTCGACTGAAATCAATGCAGGATCAAGAGCTGCAACAAACATCCCCTGTTCTTTGTAGAAGTCAGGATTCCCTGTTTAACTTGGGGGAGAAATGGAAGGCAGATTGTAAAAGACACGAGTCCAGACCGCCAGGATCATAATGCAACGAGGATAAAACGAACCCGAACGCTCATCATGTGGAACAAGACTTCAGATTTAGGCAGAGCAGCTTTTGTTCGGCGGCCACAGCGAGCTGAATCATCATGCCATTTCACTGATGAAGCCTTCATCAAATCACTGTTGCTTTCTGAGCAGGCCATACGCCGATCCGCAAAGTCCCCCAAAAACCAGGCTTTCTGATCCAACGCCGGCTGTGTTCAGCAGCACATGGTGTCTCCAAGAGGGAAAAGAAAAGGAAAAATGCTTCATTTTCTGAACAAGAGCTCCCAAGATAGCTCTCTGCTTTGAGTAGCAATTAATGCATTTTCTTGCTCAGTGGCTTGTCAAACACATTAATCTGTGGCAAGGGTGAGAAGACAGAAGCAAGCGAGTGCGCTAGCAGAAGGTGATATAAGAACACAATATAGCCATGAAGTGATTTGTCGGTCAAACAAAGCAGCATTTAGCGTGATTGATGTGCAGCACAAGCGCATGAGCGACAAGCCGTTTAACCGGCGGAGTCATCTAACACGAATTAGCCCACGTCCCGGAACTACACATTTCTCTCTGCAATTAAGTGAATGCATACCATCTGACTCCAGCTAACACAGTAATGAGGCATTATTAATGAGAACCAAAGCAGAAATAAACCTGTAACTGTGTTCTTATTTAGCGACTTGTTCGAGTTTCTTTGGAGCAAATTGGGCTTCTTTTGCTGAAAAGACCCCCATAATGGGATACTAGCATCTCCTTCAGGCTTCCTAATTATCTTAACCAGCGAGATTACCTTGGTCATCAGCTCAGATGCCTATAACAAAGCAGCACTGCCCCGCTTGAACTACCAGGGATGTTCATCTCAGAATTTCCTTCTTGGAAATGTGCAATCCCAGCGCAGCTTCAGGTTGTCATACTGGTTATTGGAGCATAGCTTAGACCAGAAAGAAACTAGTCATGTTAGCATTTTCAGTTCATGGTGGTACATATAGGAAATCATACAAAGCTAAGGTAAACATGCACTTTAAAGCACATAAATGCATCAATGCATGAAAACAGAACGTGTTCAGCAAAATGTCTAAATGTTCATGCACATGCAGAACAAATGCTAGCATTGTATAAGCAAACAAATGCAAAGCTAACAGTAGCATTTATTCATCCACCTCGGACTTTGAATGCACACAGAACTAGTCCTGGCATTTCATTCAGCGCTGACAGACTTTCACAAGACATGCATTCTAACACATTTTATGCATTTAACATAGATGCGTAAAATCGAACATTGTGCAATGAGGAAATCAGGCAGAGCCATGCATTGGGAATCTATGGGGGGGAAAAAACGAATTCTCAAGCTCAAACAAAGCAGAAAAGGCGGCGATGATTAGACATATGGAGCCGTTCTCTAAAAACATACAGAGCTGCAACTTAATCTCAATGTATGCAGAAATAGAGCAATATCATCTCAGCTTAATTTCGCCTGAAAGGGCGAGGAATCCAGCGTCTCCGGGGTCTAATGCTGATAGACTCCATTTTGCCAAGAATTAAGGGAGGAAAATAACAAATTATGCATGTCAGCTTCAGCTATTAAAGCAATTTACAGAATCAAGTAAAAACTCCCTCAAATAGTCTCAGAGCAATTTGCTGAGAGTCTGACACTACAAAGACGCTGGGAATGCAGAGCGCTGAGATGAAGATGGCGAGATGAGCAGATCAGGTGTGTACGAGTTCTCTCTTGCTTTCTGTAGGCTATGAACCCTGATGTTTTACAATGGGGTTTACAGTTTCCAAGCCTGACATTTGCTGAATGTCTGATCGTGCGCAACTTCTGTCGGCTCAAAGACATGTAATAGTCTGCTGTTAAGATTTCAGTAAAATATCATTATACAGGTGTGTGTGTGTGTACATGTTTTTCTATCCCGGTGGGGACTTAACCCTCTGGGGACCAGAAACGCGCCCGCGCGTTTTGCCGTTTTTTTTTCACATAGCAGAAAAATAGACTTAAAATACTCTGTTGATTTTGATCGTACATATAAGTGTTATACATCAATCGATCTTGTTAATTGTCTATTATTTTTCTGTATACTCACAATAAAAACAAAGTTTTGTGCTTTTTGTCAAATAAAGAAAAATAAACATGATGCGAGTTTTGCCTTCTCTCTGTCAGTGCAGTCCATTCTGAAACACGTCCGAAAAATTAACTCTAACTCTGCAAATACTTGTCATACAGGCACGAGAGATTTTTCTTTATGAAGCTTGAATTCTCTTCTTTTCAATGATGTAATTTATATAAAAAACAAATATTCTCAGTTTATGTAATCTGTATGAAAAGAGAGTGCTGTCAGATTTTTTTTCCCCAGCTCATTACACTTCATTACGCGTTAATCTGACACGCCCACGGAGGACGCGCGCTATTCAAACGCAAATGTTGAGGCAAGCCATGACAATGCCCACATCAGCCGTTCCACCGCGGCGGTAAAATTTGGGGTGTATTTTCTGCCTTTTACCGCCAAGAGGCGCTACAATCATAGACTCTGAAAAGTGTTTGTTTATTCTCTCTAATGCGTAATCTGCTGCCGCACCGCACTGATTCAGAGCGATTGAAAGCTGGTAGCAGATGAATTCAACAAGTGAAACGTATAGTTAAAATAATTCATAATCACAATACTGAAATTAGGCTACTGAAATGAAATTGAATAAATAATGAAAAAGTAAAACATTGCAATAAAAACATTTACAGACGTACAGACGATAGCTCAGTGGTTAACGCAACAACACGAGCTTCGAGGAGCTTCAATCGACTCGAGATCGAATCTCAATGTAGCATACATGTTGTTAACTGATGTTGGCCAACAGCGTTTATATTTAACCTTCTTGATGCTTAAATAGCTAACTGTTTATAACTGTTTACTTATTTAAAGTCAAGAGTTTTGTTTAATTATTATTACAACATAAATTTGCTACATTCCTGTAGAACCGCAGCCGCTGCACAAACGACAAAAACTGATGAAGGAAGATTGTCAGCCGATTGCATCAGAAAATGAAAATGAAGAAGCTCGTCTTTAGTCTGCTAAATTATTGTGTAATGTAAAAGAACACTAAAATTACTTAAGTTTGAAACCAAGTTCGAACATTTCAAGGTTTAAATAAAGTGTCGGGACAGTTTTTTTAATTTAAAACAGGGTTGCATCGGGTTTAGAGTTTATTTCTTTTGCGATGCAAAATAAGAAACACTAGGCTAATCTTATTCTTGCGACATTTTAAATTTGTATTGCCAAAGAAATGACAGCTATATTAAACAATTAAAACAGTAGGCCTACAAAACGAAAATTGTCCAAAGCAACATAATTAAATTAAAACATGCGTTTTTCTTTGCCTCTCTCGCGCTGAATCTCTTTTTAACAAGTTTATTTAGTCTCCCTCGCTCTCCATATGAAAGAGGAACATTAACACCTATGCCTATTGTCCTGCGCGCTCGATACAGCACTGAACTGTCCCTCCAACCCCCCACAGGCTATCGGAGTCTGAGGCTGACTTAACACAAAGAGAAGTCGCAATTCACACTTAAATCGCTATTCTAGACAGTGTTGATAATGAAGGAATTAAATGATTTAGTTACATGTAGCCTAGTGATATTTCTATCATAAAAGTGTATTACTAAATATTTCATTATTTCAGTAATTGATGAAATAAAACTGGTTTGGGCCAGCTTTTTCCAAGCAAAACTAAATATAATCTGAAAAAAACGCATGTTAATTTGTTTTCATGAACAAAATGTTCAACTCAATATTAAAGTCTACATGGATCTTTGGATCCTTTCAACCAGGCATGCAATTTGTGAATTAAGTTTTTTATTTTTTATTTTTTTATTCAAATAAATATCGAACCACGGTGCTTTGTGGTAATGCTGCTAAATTAAATAACATGTATTGAATAATTATGAACTTAAATGAAACAATATCGCAACATTTCGACAAATACATTATTTGATCTGTTTTTACATTTTAATTCAGGGCGATTTAGCCTGCTACATTTAATTAGAGCGAGATTTTCACCCTTGTCTTGTCATTTTCTCATTGGGAAGCGCTTACAGGCTACATGTTTGAGTACATCCTCTGTACCTCTCGTTTTCATATGGATTACATAATCAGATAACATTTATTAGCCAGAATATTTAGACATTTAAAGGCTTTAGACAGAGCCGATTTCTTATAGTGACTGAGCTGAAGTGGCTTCGGTTCATTTTTGTGACGCGCAGTTCCCGGAGACAGAGACGACAGATAAACTGTTTTTGTCGTTAGCAAAAGTTCGAATAAAACCCGACTTTAGAAAAATGCATTGGGCCACTCGGCGTGGTCTGCCAAAACACTTAATTATAAACTTCAATATTTCATTCAAAATAATCTCAACACGCTTTGTAAAATTTTGAAAAGCCGTGCATGCATTAAGGCCACTTGAACTAATGAACAACTGAAACGCTGGTTTTGATTTTATTGTTTGTCGTTGTTTAAACGTGCTTGTTGCATATCTCTATTTTATATTTGATATGGTCTATTGGTGAAGTAGCCTATAGCATTGATTACTGTGGAGGGAGGGGTGTGGGGATTCAAATAATTCAGCAGAAGCAGGGATGTTTAGACCAGAAGGAAATCCCCGTCCCCCCTGGCAAATCACACTTTACTTAAAACCATGTTTTTAAAAACTCTAGGTTGTAGGGAATCAAAATAATAATGATAATAATAGGCCTAATAAAAAAAAATATATATATATAGGCTATATATGTAAAATTACTTTTTTTACAGAACTGCTTTTGAAATTACGATTGGTAGCCTCGTACGATTGGTACAGATGCAACGTCGTTGTGTTCGATACTATTGTTCCTAGTGTAAAATGGAAATGCATGGTAATTTTATTTTATAAATATAACCAAAAAACTGTATGGCGTAACAGAGTTTTAGAGCTAGACAAATCTCTCTGCATTAATAAATATAAAATTTGCAGTAGACCATGTTTGATCGGGATTTGAACCCGTGTCATCTTGATGATGAACCGTAAGTTCTACCGCTCGGCTATTAATTTCCTCACTGAGAAATGCCCAAACGTTTGTTTCTCACATGAGCGAGAAAACGTTTTGTCGTTAGCCTGTGTGAGTGTAGGCCTACTTTAGCCTACATGAATAAAAGTAGACCTTTTACAGTTTTAAAAGATGATATCTTATCTGTATGACCAACAATTACGCAGTAAGTTCTTTTAGCTGTTATGAGAAAAATAAATCCAAATGAACGCGCCGCCGCGTTTGTCAAACTCTAATTCAACATGCCAGAATAAAGCCAGATTTTAGAATAATGCATAGCCACTCGGCGTGGTGTGCCAAAATACCCTAATTATAAACTTCAATATTTCATTCAAAACCATCTCAAAACGCTTTGTGACATTTTAAAAAGCCGTGAATGTATTAAGGCCACTGGAACCAGGATCGTAACTGAAACGCGCTGCATGTCTCAATACAGGAGCGCTGGTTCAGATTGTATTGTTTGTTGTTTAAACGTGCATGTTGCATATTTAAAAATATTTGTTTAAAAATAAATGTTTGTTGTAGGCTTATTTGTAAATTACCATAACTTGTAGAATTTCATCCTTACTGTTGTTAATTGACATTAGCCCCACTTACGTTTTGATAAATGTCCCTTTGCGCCACCTGGCGGTCATTTCGCGAGCGACTTTGAAATGCGACTGGTTTATTTTTATTGTATTGGTCTACTTTAAAAAATAATACTTTATAAGACATTTATGGGAAAAGACTATTTTCTTTTCAAGATGTTTCCAACTGTAACTTTGAACCAATTCTGTAGAATGGCCCATATAGCATTTGACCAGGATTTGTTTCCAGGTATGACTAAAAATGTGCTTTTGGCTTTCATTTATATTTTGATTGTTTGTATATATATATATATATATGTGTGTGTTTGTGTGTGTGTGTGTGTGTGTATATATATATATATATATATATATACACATGTAGGTTATATATATATACAAGAAAGAATGCAATGACAAAATATATATATATATATATATACATGTAGGCTATATATATATATACAAGAAAGAATGCAATGACAATATATATATATATATATATATATATATATATATATATATATATATATATATATATATATTGTCCTTACATTCTTTCTTGTGTGACACCCCTGAATGAAAGGCTCATTATTATGCAGGGTCACTGTCTGAGAACCACTTAATTATTCATGATAGGGGTTGGGCCGTTCCGCCCATCCGCATATTGCCTTGGCAAACAAAAAAATGTTTTTCACAATTTAAAACAATCTATTGTTTTATGTGAATGATTAGGAAGGATGATTTTCAGATCATTTTGAAGCAAAAACTCTAGGCAACAACGTACATTAGTCAAAAGTCTTGTGGACTCATATTTAGTATGTTTTTTGTGTCCTTATTTCAAAAACTTTATTTTTTAGTTTTTTCAATAACCACGCATAAACAATATTCTCTCAAAAATACAAACATGTACATACATGTTGCTCACACATTATGGTAGACCTGTTTGTGCTAAATAGAGTTTAATTTCACCTGTGCCATTAATATGTTTATAAGCAACTGAAAAAAGCACAAATGTCAGAGCATGTCAAAACATCCAAAGGGCCCCAAAAACACTCTGGTCCCCAGAGGGTTAAACCTGAATGCACACAGACTCATGGGGACTCGTGTCACTGTGGGGACCTAAATTGAGGTGCTCATGGGTAAACACGCTTATGAATCATACAGAATTATTTTTGGAAAATGTAAAAATGCAGAAAGTTTTCTGTGATGGGTAGGTTTAGGCATAGATAGAACAGTTTAGAATATACAGTTTGTACAGTATAAAAACCATTACGCCTATGGAGAGTCCTCACAAAGATAGTAAACCAGACGTGTGTGTGTGTTGTCCTGGTAAACCCTACATTATGAGGACAAAATGTCCACACAAGGATGGCAATATCCAAAATCCTTGTCTTTGTGGGGAAATGTTTTGGTCCCTATGATGGATAAATCAGACTAAGTGATGTTTTTTGAAAATGTAAAAGTGCAGAAAGTTTTCTGTGATGGAAGCTTTTAATGTGTAAGGGGAGAGAATATACAGTTTGTACAGGATAAAAACCATGTGTTCATTTAAGGCAGATTTGCCACATTCTCAAGCCCAGCGAACAGGGAACATTTTCAGAATATTCTAGCAAGGATTTTTCAAAGTTATGGACAAACATATCACTCATTATAATGATGGCTCATTGAACATTTTATTCTGAAATGTTTTAGTTGGATGTTTTAAATGTTACTACTTGTTTCAGAATGTTTAGAGGACATGCAAATGTAACAATCCCATTATGTTTGCAAAATTATAAAATGGAATGTTCCCTTAATGTTCGAACTTGGATGTTTTGAACTTTCAGAAATACGTTTTTCAACGGGAAAAACTTTTTTTTAGAAATATTTTTGTTATTAACTAGGCCTATACTATAAATGGAGCATGTGCAAACAATTTTCTCTATCCCATGTAACTAAACAATGTGCAAATTCAAGTATAGTCAGTCGGCAATAAGTCACAAAAGTCTGTGACCTGTGCATGGTTGCCAAGGTGATTCTCTATGATTGCTCAAATCATGCTGACGTTCAATACGTAGGGTTGATGATTTGAACAATTTACCAAGGAATGTTTCTTTTAGCAGAAAATCAGCATATTCGAATGATTTCTGAAGGATCGTGTGACACTGAAGACTGCAAAATTCAGCTTTGATCACAGGAATAAATGACATTTTACTATATATTCACAAAGAAAACAGCTATTTTAAATAGTAACAATATTTCACAATATTGCTGTTTTTACTGTATTTTTGATCAAATAAATGAGCAGAAGAGACGAAATCGCAGAAATCTTAGTGAACCCAAACTTTTCTGGTTGTCAGACAGCAGTCATTAAATCAAACCCTGAGGTGTTATTAAATACACTGTCAAACACACATATCTTGCATTCTCATTCTTATGAATTAATAACCGAAAAACAATAACAGGGAAAATAGCAGGAGACGGAGAAAGATTTACATTTCCACAACTAGCATTTACTCCAGACACACATTTGAATACACTGGGTGTAAAAAAGCTTGTTAAGAAGCTGGTGGCTGGGAAGGTCAGACACACAGAGAAACGCACAGAAAAATAATCACACTTACTCAGCCCATTATATCCATAAATAGGATAATGACTAGGAAGGCTGAAAGTCACGGCAGCGGATTGATCTCAGAGATATGAGAACGTTTGTTCGTGTGTTTTCTCTTCTTCGTTTGCCTTCTTTCCAGCTCAGTGAAACAGAACATGAACTTAATGTGAAAGGTGCTGGTCTCTAGTGTGATTTATTATTTGTTATGACTTCACTGGGGAGATGCATTAATAATATGGGAGCTGGGAAATATGCACGGATCTATATACGGCAAAACCCAAGAACCTGTTGAATATACAAGGAAGAACTCTGAAGGCCAGACGAACAAATGTAAGGACTGCTATTATAAATCATTATATACTTGCAGTTAGTGCTGTCACAGTCACAGACGTGGAGGCGGAAATCAAATGACGCAAGCCTTTCGGAGGCTGCACTTTATTTTACAGTATGTGTACTAAGAAAGTACTGGGTAATATTAGCTACTTGGGTTAAGGTTAGGTTCAGGGTTAGTACTTAGTTATCACCCAGTTATTGCAATTATGATATGTATGTACATGGGGAACAGGACAGTAAAATAAAGTGCTACCCTTTCAAACGGGAAAGAAAAAATGGTAACGCTTCCTTTTACAGTACAGGACTTATGTGTACTACCAGTGTACGTACCTAGAAAGTACTGGCTAATATAAGGTAAGTACATGGGTTAGGGGTAGGTTTAGGGGTAGGTTCAGGGTTAGTACCTAGTTATTACCCAGTAATTGTAATTACTATAATAAGTACATAGTATGTACATGGGTAACAAAGGAAGGGTTACCGAAAAAATCAGTTATGAGAACGCCGCTTACTTTGAAATAAAAATGCAATGATCATGTTGATTTTGCATATTGAGCTTGTGTCATGACTTGAGGTATTTCTGGTTTAGTTAGCACAAATTCAAGAGTTATTTTGATTCTTAATGCAGGTTCAGCTGAATGCTTTCAAATCCCAAACTTAAACACTTAACGAAAAATTACAAACGAGATCTCATTTACATCTAATTTGTAGTAAATGGATCATCTCAGATTTTCTCCTGAGAAACAGTCTCACCTCAGTCTCAGAGGAGATCTCAAACAGAGATGCCAAGATACCAAAGTTTGTGAGCAAAAGTCAGAAATCTCACAATGAACTCAAACATTTCTCATCATATTCTCGCAACATCAAATAATCTGAGCTGCTGTGCACATTCATTTTGCTGAATGACAACCATTGACTCATTTGTGTCTATTTTTAGTCTTGAGACAAAGTTGATATTTCATATACAAATAATTGAAAACACCATAAGGTCTCCTGAGCCAAGAAAGAGCAACCGCGGAGCAATAAAACTTTCCTCTGTGAGACTAAGATTTACATGAGCGAAGACCCGGCCAAAACTCATTAAATACCTTAAGGAACGCTTACACATAAGTCCCGCGTGCTTTCAACATAATTGTACTCCAATTTGAAACTTGCAGGTGCTGTTAATGAACAACATCCTCGCTGACAAATGTTGCTCTTAAAAGAAATTAAATTTGGCCCCAAATTCCAGCATCGTGTGTGTGACAAATGTGGACTCCTATAATAACCTCTCGCTGTGGGCCGAAGAAACTGCAGCCAACCAAACCAGATCAAATCAACATTTAATGGTGCTTCACGTAGAACTGGAACCCGGCAAATACCCCAACATACACAAGTAATATAATAGTACTCATTTATATTCAGTAAGTATATAATACTTTTATGTGGCAAGGATGCATTCAATTGATCAAAAGGGGCAGTAAAGACATTTATAATGTTTTATAATCAAAGACTCCAACAAAAATCAGCATATAAGAAATCAACATTTATTGGTGATTCATGTAAAACTGAAAATCTGCAAATACCCATCACATGCAATATAATCATACTGTATATATATTTAATATATGACCCAAAATCAACCTCAAATGTCAATGAGCAAAAACATGTTTTAAAAAATAATTGTTTATTATATTATATTATATTATATTATATTATATTATATTATAGCCTATTATATTATAAATTCATAAGATCAAACTCTGTCATGTCAATTAACAAAAATCTTTCTTTTTTTGTAGCTTTATATTTTTGTGGCTAAATTTGAGGCTTTATTTTGTTATTTAGGGCTGTCATTACATCATTACAGTATTATAATATAATATAACATAACATCATGTAATATAGTACTGTAATATGTAATGCACGCACATAAGATGCACAACAAATTTATGAATTTCCACAATTATTACTCATAATACCGATACCAATAATCTCAAAATGCCCAAATACTGTGCAGAATGAAAAATCAATTTCATATATTGTGACAGCAAAACTGAAGTAATAGGCCAAACGTAGGGATGAAATGTAAATCGATAATTGGACCCTATACACAGTGCATAAACACATGGCCTAAGCTCACAGGGCATCTGCGCTTCCATGTTCCTTTATCTGTCTGGGGGAATGGCTTTGGCACACCCTGTGGTTTGCAGGTCTTTGGGTGGACTGACCTCAAGTCCTCCGGGCCTGGCAGGGGCATCTCCCTCAAACCCCTGAGTGATTGTGCTGCTTCAGGTGTCACTGGCTCCCAGCAGCCCAGGTTGAACCATGAATAATGGATCTGCCATAGAGCCGGAGCCCCCAGGGACCAGCGCAGGCCAGCTCAGCGTGAGCCGCATTAAAGATGGGCTATTAACAGCCTCTGATTCATAGAGCTGGCCGACTCCACACGAAACACCATTAGCTAACTGGGCTGAAATTGCATACTAAGACAGAACATCCCATGCATTCGGGTTGTTTTCTGCAGAGACAAAGGTCTGAGTGGATGGTAAAGAGACAGAAACCAAAGGAGACGTTTTGATGGCTTCAAAAAGTGTCTATTGTGTCTCATAAAAACTTTCAGTGGAATTGGTTCAAATCGACTACTGGGTGAAAACGGGTGGAGTTGAATGTGTCTGCGCTTCTATCTTTGGGAAGTCTTTGATCAACACTTGACGCACCAGGGGTTGCACCAGACCGCCGAAACAAGACTTTGAATCCAATAGTAGTCTGGCTAGGCTATTTAGACTAGTAACAACCTCGCACCAATGCACTGATGCCCAGGTCAGCGGCGGGATGGAGTATCACGTTGTTTTCTCATTGACAAAAGGCTGTCTGTTGTCGTCCACAGCAGATACACTGCAGAAAATCGTAGTATTTTGGTCTTATTTTCCAGTTAAAATATATAAAAATCCTTGGAACACAATCAATTTTCTTGGGAGGAAACAGTACATGAATTTTCAGAGAAAGTATCTTTAATAATGAGTGTATTTGATCTGACTGCATTGGCAAAGACTTGATATCTTCAGTAATTTTGCTTTTTAAGCAAATGCATCTTCCTTTAAGATATTGTTACTGGAAAAGAAGGGGGGAAAAGTTAAAAGCCTCATATAAAGTAATTATTTGCCGGATACTGACTTTATTTGTCAATACTCTGCTGACAATGCGTTACTGGTCTTATTGTGAACAATTAATCAGTACATACATACAGTATATATATACATACACACACACAATCATTTAAAACTTGAGGTTGGTTTTTAACGAAATGAATACTTTTATTTAGCAAGGATTCATTAAATTGAACAAGAGTGATGGTAAAAATGTATATTTCAAATAAATGCTGTTTCCTTTTAAACTTTCTATTCATCAAATAATCCTTTGATGAGAATCACAGGGGAAATATATATATATATAATATAAAGAAATACATAGGAGACTTCTTTCAAAAACCGCAAAGTTTTGGATGGATGGATGGATGGATGGATGGGTGGGTGGATGGATGGATGGATGGATGGATGGGTGGGTGGATGGATGGGTGGGTGGCTGGGTGGATGGATGGATGGGTGGGTGGATGGATGGATGGATGGATGGGTGGGTGGGTGGGTGGGTGGATGGATGGATGGATGGGTGGATGGGTGGGTGGATGGATGGATGGATGGGTGGGTGGGTGGGTGGGTGGATGGATGGATGGATGGATGGGTGGGTGGGTGGATGGATGGATGGGTGGGTGGGTGGATGGATGGATGGGTGGATGGGTGGGTGGATGGATGGATGGATGGATGGGTGGGTGGGTGGATGGATGGATGGATGGATGGATGGGTGGGTGGGTGGATGGATGGATGGATGGATGGATGGATGGATGGATGGATGGATGGGTGGATGGATGGATGGATGGATGGATGGATGGATGGATGGATGGATGGATGGATGGATGAATGGGTGGGTGGGTGGATGGATGGATGGATGGATGGATGGATGGATGGATGGATGGATGGACACCCAAAACCAACTGAAAGTCACTAGAATAAGTGAGTCGTGGGATTGTGTGCTTCCCCAGTTATAATATGGTCGTCTAACAGTGTAAACCAGTGTAAACCAGTGCAAAGCAGTGTAAACCAGTGTAAAGCCGTGTAAAGCAGCACAACAAAGTCTCTCTTTCTCCAGCACACAGAGATCTCTGTGATAGTGTGGCGCTCTCTGTGGTCACACTGTCCTTGTTAGCAGTTCCTCCATGCACCGCTCTCACAGGAGCCATAGAGAAGACGCCATCGCTCGCCGCCGCTGAGTTCGTTTAGGATGCAGCGAGGGAACGTCTGGGAGAGAAAGAGTAAGGATTGCTGGATGTGCAGCGAGTTTACATCCACGGGCGCATGGCAGCGATCCCAGACTTATAAAGCTCACTGCTCATTCTGCTGCAGATTTCACAGCAAATATTGATGAGTTCAAACATTTGTACTAAAGTGCTACTTGGAAGCGACATATTTTTGAATTATTGTCGTCTTTATCAAACACAGGATTTCATCTGTTTTGGCACACTGCATGACGGACGCTTATCAGCGACACAAAGAGGATTTTTGCATACTTTGGTGCCTCAACAATTGTCTTATACAAATCCGATGGGAAGTAAAATCACAAATGAGATCTCTTTGACATCTAACTGTTTCCCAAGAACGCAGAGATTAAACTGAGAACAAATGAACACACGCTGAAGTCTCCTATAGCTCTCTCTTATTTTCCAGTTGCAATATATGAAAAGCCTTGGGAAAATTTACTTGAGAAGTAAGACTGCATGAGATTGTAAGATTCAAAGTTTCCTGAACTATGAAAAAGCAACCTATGAAAAACAATTTGAATTCACGTGGACTGCAAGACTATTGATGAGTCCGATATTTCAAACAACTCAAGCTGTCAACTATTACGCTTTAAGAAATTGTTTGTTTCTCATGTTTATGAGTGTTCATGTTAAGGAATAGCTTTATTCAGCTCTATTTCTGAGAACTATTTTCTCATTTTACTCTAGTTTTATTCTGTTTTATTGATATGCTCAAGGTGTTTATTAGTAGGATTGTGTTTTATCCACTCCTAAGGCCGAGTGATATCCACACTTCGTTCTTCCTCTGGTTTATGAAGTAATAATGCCTTTTCAGAGATGCGACATTGTCCGTACGACTTTAGAAAACCTGCTCAGACCAACAGCAGCAGCAATTATGCTGAAAATATTAATGCAACAGCATGAAGAAATAACAGACCCATCGAGAATATTTCATGCTTTTGCAATAGAAAAATACACAATACATTCTATGAAAGCCTTTGCCTCACTTCTTTCACTATGAATCGCTTGACGAACAGTTTCCTTTTCTGTGTTGATGCATTTCCTATTGAAATGGCTATTGAACACCTTTCAAAACATGTCAGCTTGAACCACAGGGAAAAAGACGCACACTCATAAAATAAACTCCATTTAAGATGCTTGAGAGAGGAAAAAATGAATGAGAATTAAAGACCAAAGCCATGATTTACTTACTATTTTCTCAACACTTGCAAAATAAGTGAGCTCAAATCTGAAGCCAAAAAACTCAAATTCTGAGGTCATGGGTTTTTACCTGCTTAACATTTTGCACGTGAAAATACAAGCAGTTTAACAGCCAGAATGGTTTGCTGGATCACAAAACTTCTGTTCTTTTGTTAAGGGTATCTATAGATCTCTGAATCCTTCTGTAAAGCGCAGACAGTGAGGTGTTGGACGAGCACAGACGGGCCGGTGGTTTGGTTAACACTTCACACCGAATAGCTGCATATGACGGCCATAACGGGCTGAACACAGATTTACTGAGAGCGACAGCAGAAATTATATTCTTAATCATCAAATATCATCTTAACCAGGTTTATTTTAGAATAAACCTTAAAAAGAAAAAAAGTTAGGCTTAGGCTACAAGAATGGGATTAGAACTTAAATTTCAAGATTTTTGTATAATCTGAAAATGACTGTAAACAAATTAATCTTCATTTTTTTAATATTATTACAGATAGATAGATAGATAGATAGATAGATAGATAGATAGATAGATAGATAGATAGATAGATAGATAGATAGATAGATAGATAGATAGATAGATAGATAGATAGATAGATAGATAGATAGATAGATGGTTATATTATATTATTATTTATATTTAAATACAAAAATGTATTTTGATCATGTAGTACTTGAATTTTTTTATTATTAATTTTTATTACAAAATCTTATTAAGAAAAATATATGTATATATATATTCTTAAGTAATTATTTAAATACAAAAATAATTATATTTTAATCATTTATTACTTGACAACAATTATAACATTCTTATATTTAATAAAAACAGAAAACTGTAATAGAAAAACTGAATAAGATTTTTTTTAGTGCAGGATTTGGACCTAAATGTGTTTCAAATGAGTTCATAAGGCAAACCTAGCAATTTTAACTCCATCAAGTAAATGTGATTCAGAAGCACCTTCGTCTGAAGACGCCTGTGGTTTTCTTTTTACCTTTCCATGTCAGAGCTCTTAATAGAGGAGTCAAACTGAAACACTGGGAGTAATAGTGACGTGTATCAGAGAAGCTTTTATGCACATGAAAATACAAATAAAGCGATGAATGGACAACAAAAAAAAACAGAACCATAGAGCTGGTCACCAAAGACATGGTGTGTGCACGGGCACAAGGCCAGACAGACGCAAAACAATTATGTGTCAGTTTGGCAGCGTTGACCGTTCCAGAAGCACGTGGAGGATTCGTGGAGGATTCGTGGAGGATTCGTGGAGGATTCGTGGCACTGAGACACGCATTCAGACCTGCAGTGACGCAACAGTGCATTTATGGCAGCGGAGGCGTAGACCAGATACAGGTAATCCTCATGGGCTGCCAGCAGTGTGAACACACACCTCCTCTTGGACACACACTCCTGTTGTGAGGCTGGACGAGGGTTTGTCCACATACTGTCCACTATATAATATTCCCAGAGCAGTGTTGGGAAAACACATAAAGTACAAGCTGCAAACAATTTCAAATGAATATATTACAGCTAAAGTATATGGCAGGGAGGACATATTGGTTACACTTTATTTTAAGGTATCATTGTTACAGTGTATTTATATATTTATGTACTGAGTCATATTAATAATCAACATGTACCTCTAGGGTTAGGGTAGGGTTAGGATTTGGTTGAGGGTTAGTTGCATGTAATTATGCATAATTTACTGTTATTACTATGGTAAGTACATGTAACATATGTAACAAGGACACTGTAAAATAAAGTGTTACCTAGGCTATATCTTTATTCTAGGTTATCGCTCAAGGTCAGTTTTTTTTTAAAAAGACATACTTTTATTCATCAAGGACATATTAAATTGATCAAAAGTGACAGTGAAGACATTTACAGTGTTACAAAAGATTCTTCCACCAAATACAACTATTATGACTAGAAATACCGGTAACGCTTTTACTATTATGACTAGAAATACCGGTAACACTTATACTATTATGACTAGAAATACCGGTAACACTTCTACTATTATGACTAGAAATACCGGTAACGCTTTAGATTACAGCCCGGAAAGTACTGTGTAATTAAGAGGAATTTACAGAGTAACTTTCGGTAATTATAGTGTACCTTTAAAGTACTTGCATGTAAGTATAAGGGAACAATATGTAAAGTTTGGGGAATAAAGGGGTAACAACCAGGAGATTTAAGAAAATATTTATACTGTAAGTATTATAGAACTAAGGGGAACTTATTCTACTATTATGATACAACAATCTTACATTTGGGAGCAATTTAGCGAGAACACTGCGTACCTTTTTGTAATAATTGTGTACCAATACATACTGTATAGGCTTATCTATGCATTTATACTTTTATTTATTTATTTTTTGAAAGCAAAAGTGCAGATGTTTAAGTTTGGGCTAACATGTTTCAAGGCAAGAAAAGTTAAGACTATTGCAATTTTTTAAAATACTGGGGAAATATATCTTGTTTCATGTGGTTACAGGGTAAGTGGTGCTTGTATAATAAATAAAGGTTTCCGAGTCAGTGATATAAGATTGTGTGTATGCATTTTTATTGTTACTCTGTAACTACATGGAACAAGAGGGTAACAAGCACCACTTTAATTTACAGCCCGCAATGTCACACTTACCCTGTAACTACATCGAACAAGGGGGGTAACAAGCTACATGAAACAAGAGTATCTTTCCCCAATATTTAAGCAAAAGTTGCAATAGTTTTCGTTTTCAGTGCACTTTTGTTAAAAAGATTACATTTTAAAAAGTACAGGGTACATATCTATGCATTTATAAAGCCTATACAGTATGTACTGGTTCACCATTATTTCAAAAAGGTACGCAGTGTATGTTCTCGCTAAATTGCTCCCAAATGTAAGATTGTTATATAATAATAGTAGAATAAGTTCCCCTTAGTTCTATAATACTTACAGAATAAATATTTTTTTAATTCTCCCTGGTTGTTACCCCTTTATTCCCCAAACTTAAAATATTGTTCCCTTATACTTATATTGCAAGTACATTATAGGCACACTATAATTACCGAAGGTTACGCTGTAAAATTGCTTTAATTACGCAGTACTTTCCGGGCTGTAATCTAAAGCGTTACCGAAATACCATTACAAAGTTATACAATGCAGCTTTACCATTTAGGGTTTGGATTGACATGAGTAAACAAAAGTTTTTTATGTTTGGTTTTGTTCATGTAAGCTTGTAGCGCCACTATCAGTTAGCTAGTTAAACGCCAACACTGCTCAGGGTCGAGAGAGAGAACGTCATCTGACAGTCAATTCAACATAAAGGACTCTTGACCCACCCTGACAAGTGGGACATTATTACACACGCCACGATTAAATCATTCAATTAAATTACTGTTCCCCTCAGAACATAGTTTTTATTTGTTTCAGAGATCAGCGACACACTGCCGTCTGTCCACCCCCGCGCATGCTAGCAACATCACAGCTATCAGCACGACGAGAACACACAGAAACGAATGCAATACGCCACACGTCACAACTAAACACACAGGCTTCATATGCAAGCCTTTCATCTACAAGTCTGCAAAAAGCAGAGCAAGGAAACGCAAGGGATAAATAATTAAGCAAAGACAAATCGCTGCGTAACCGTGAGCGTCTGAGAAGCGTGGCGTCTGACGGATCCCAATTTCCCACCTTTCCACTCCAGGTGTTGTTAACGTTTATCCGTGTGGAGACCTCGTGTGTAATGAGTGGTTTATCAGCATGTAACAGGCGCCTTTATAGTAAATCACCAGCGGTAAACAAACCTAGGCCATGACGTGACACTGTACCTTCCAAGATAAAGCCATAATTAAACCCACAGCTCTTATCATCACACAGGGAATTATGTCATTTAAATCTGCGCCTTGTAAAATAGCCGCCTGAACCAATTACGGGAGGCTCATATGTGTCTCTCTCAAATGTCATTTTCATTTCGAGTGGAAATAGTTTGGGTTGATTGCAGTAACCGAAGGGAAAAATTTAATCAGAAATCCATCTATATGTGCGATGGGGTTCAGGTCGCAGATCAACGTTCCTGTCTTTTTCTGATGTATTTTAGAGGTGAATGGAAAGTGACTTTAACAAATGTTTGGATGTTTAGTTTTTCACTTCAGCTGTGTTAGGTTATTCTCTATGAAGCTTATATAAATGTGGTAAACACTAGAATAGCACCATGGTATTACTAGGTGAAACTGTCAAGAACTCACAAAGAGAGAAAAAAAGGAAAGAAAGCAAAAATAATAAAAAGAGATTTACATTTTAGATACAATTTAGAGATTAAGCCTATTTGAATGTGCTTAATTGTCATGGGGAAGAAATACGGTAAAATAATTACAAATCTAGGAAATAAAAAAATAATCATAATTAAAAAAAATTAAATTAAATTAAATTAAATTAAATTAAATTAAATTAAATTAAATTAAATTAAATTAAATTAAAATTAAAATAAATCTCTTAATAAATATTAACGTGTGAGTGAAATATAATCCAAATATTTCTGTTTAGATGGAAATATACCACAGTAATAGCATGGTATTCTTTGCAGTAGCTTGGAGCACCATGTACATTTAATACAATCATTTAATACAATGTACAGTAAAATGAATACATAATTTTCTGTTGTACAATAATGCTAATTTATCTTTTTTTTTTTTAAATAATAATAATCTGAGCAAATCATCAAATATACACTTCAGCAATCAAGGTAAATTACCAAGACATGAAATTACCATAAAACAAAAAGGAGGGGAAAGCATGTAAATTAGTTGTGATAATAGCATGCATGCCCAGACATAATTAAAACACACTGCTGTTAACAGTATCTGAGAATGCCCCGTCACGATGTGTGTATTAGCCTGCACAGAGCTGAGACCAGATTTACTCCTGGCAATCTACATTACACGTCCAACGCCGGACACGTTCATTATGCAGAAATGACCAGCGCTCCATTTGCCTCCAAACTATTCACCCATGACCAACAGAAAGGTCACAGCTGTGGACGCAGCGGACTCACATCTGGCTGAAAATAGAGCATGAAAAGGCACTGTCCCGATGAGCTTCTGTTGTTGACGTCCTCTGCATCAAATGAGGACCGTCTGACCGTCTCAAAACTCACAAACGATGCCAAGACAATGCCAGTGTCCAGTGCGATGTGTCAAGAATGATCTCTCATATTCAACATGCAGCGCTCAACAACAACTCCCATCACGACAGCGCTTCTGCTCGAGTAAGAGCCGAGCCATCCTGATTATTGCCAGTCATCCTCGGGTTTTAATGAAGGAGAACTGGGGCAGTCCGAGACCGGCTCAGATGAATTGTCGTGTCTCTCGGGTATTAACTTACAAAGCCCATTACAGCAGTAAAACAACAGGGAAACGCATGCAAAGTCCCAGCGGCTCGTCCCGTCCGGGCACCATCCCTAATCTCTCCCAGATATGCATCATTGCATCATTACATCAAATCCCACTGTATTCTCAGATTAAACGTGTGCGCTTACAACCGTGTGAAATTAAACAGATGTGCGGTGGTCATATCATAACTTCTTCACATTGAAAGAGGAGTTTATACGGCTCTCAGGTCTGCGGATTTAAAGCGAACACAGAGAAACACAAGCTCACACACACAAAAACATTCATTAAGGTTCCCTATAGGGTTCTTCAGTCCAACTCCAAAACTTCTATGACTTATTTAAATATTAAATCATTAAGTTAAATTTTAAACAGCAATGCTTATTTCAGTTTTTTCTAGTAAATTATACACTTAAGTACTAAGTATTTAATTCAGATATTCAGGAAATATTGTGGCAAGAAATAAATAAAAATATTAGCGCTGTCGATTTACCAGCTAGTTCATTTTACATATCATAGAGTTGATTGGTGACGAATTAAAGATATCAGGGCAAACAAGCCCCTGTATGAGTTCTTGTCTCATATTTATGTCATATGATATAGCAATATCACATGATTACTGTGCACAATATCACACCAGTGCAAATATTGATTTTATACAACAGTTCAATAAATAAAAAGTTAATATTGTGTTTTATTTTAGACACAATATTGTCTGCTTTTGCTCAATTTTGTAATTGAAAATATTCCCTGAAGCCAGAGCAGAATTGGTGTGCGTCTCCGAGCCACACAGCGGTGTTTCTTTCTGAACGAGCGAATCAATCGAGTGAACCGATGATTCAATGGTCCACTCATTCAGCAGTGGCTCAGTGGTTCATGTAGGTTGTCTACAAACCGGAAGGTTAGTGGTTCAATCCCCGGTACCACCGCCGTCGGTGTATGAATGAGTGAATGAATGGGTGAATGTGAGGCAATATGTAAAGCGCTTTGGTGGCCATTGGGTCTGTTGAAAGCGCTATATAAATGCAGTCCATTTACCATTCATCCAGAGTGCCATTATAGACAGTAAAAGAAATGGACACAGCGACCCCATAGATTTCAACTGAGAAAATTGAAGCACTCACTTGGCCGAGCTGATCTGATGTCCGAGCGACTGCGCAGACTCACACTGAGCTGGACGACGGAGATGTGACGTGAGCAATCGTTCGGACAGCTGTACGTCTTCTAGTAGCTGTGCCAAGAGGAATCTGAATTGAAATCTGAAACAAATCCTTTGATGAAATATTTTGTCCCGTTGCTTTTATGGACTCTCTATCTATGCGCTTCTCCCTTGACTTTATGCCTCCATGTCCACCCGATTGCCTCATAGACAGTAAAGGATTGCCTGCGAGCTTCTCCTTCTGTCTATACGGTAATTTCTGTACTGTGCGACAGAGCGTCCCGTGGTTATGACGCAATCGTTAGCCTATTTTTACAAAAACGGCTTCTACGGGGCCATAACATAAGATACAAAGTAATGGAGACTTTTATACATTGTCGTGTTTCTTTAGAAATAAATAATGGACAAATGGGGTCTTTGGACGCCTCAGATGTAAAGTTATTTGTGATGGTCTGCTACAATGGCGGCCCCCAAGCGAAGCTTCAGTCTCCGGCTGGTGGATTACCCCATAGATATCCATAATAAAGGCTAGATGTCTCGCCCGCGCTGCTGGCCAATGGAGGTCGACGTCCGCACCTGGCGGCCATCTTGCCACAGGCAGCTCGCTCACTCGTAACATTGTGTTTTAATGGTGCATGTACTTTTTAAATAACCATAACTTACTCAATTTTCTACCGATTTTCAAACGCTTTGGTTTGTTATGAATGTCAGAGATGTAGTTATGACACTGCACACTTATGAATTATAAGTGTATCAATAAATAATCATCCAGAATTATAGCCACTTTAATAACGTTTGTGAGAAACCAAACCGTTTGTAAATCCGTCAAGATTTCAACGAGATAAGAGTATTTGTGTTCGTGCTGATCACTCATCTTACATCAGGCACCACAGAGCCCGCCAGAAAGCTTGCCTGTGACAAGATGGCCGCCGGTGATGATGATAGTAAGACATCTAGCCTTTATATATGGATATCTATGGATTACCCCCTTGAGCGCCATTTACTTCATTCCTGAATGAATCAGCCATTTGAACGAATCGAATAAATGAATGATTCAATGATTTACTCATTTAGACATTTACCGCCACCTACTGGCAATTTTAGATTCTTATTTAGATTATGACTTAATTTTAAAAAAATCCATATTAATAAAAAACCCATTAAAGGTACAGTTCACACAAAAATGAAAATCATTTACTCACCCTCATGGCCGTGGAAGCCTATACGTTTATGTGTAATAATAAATTCTATGTTGAATCAAATCAAATATATTTTTTCTAAAGCTTCTGTTTGATGCTTTTCTCATTTAACCCAATAATGACTTTAAATTATCTTTTTGGGGGTAAAACCAATTTTGATGTGCGATTAATAATAAATAATCGCCATATTGTGTAATTAATTCGATTTTAAAAATCATCTTTAATCGCTTGACACCCCTAAAAAAATACATATATATATATATATATATATATATATATATTTTTTTTTTTTTTTTTTTTTTTTTTTTTGGCTTTGGTGCAGAAACCCAAAAAAAAAATCATTTAAAAAAATTGATTTGAGCATAGAAACAGAACGTGTGAATGTAGCCCTACATAGAGAGATACACACACAAAACTAAACACAGTCCTATATAGCAAGAAGGAAATGCAGAGCACACACTTCAGGACACAGCGAGATACAAATCCAGAGATTATTAAAATCTGGATGTTCAATTGTCGAGGCATACATGCTGAACCAGACCTCATATCTACAAATGTTTTTATATAAACATACTTAAACCCCATCGAGCATCTCCCACACTCTAATAAATGCTATCCTTTCTTAAAAAAACCACATTATATTCATGTTATTGTCAGCACGTGGCATAATCTGATACAACGCAAAGCACATAATAACAGGCTGAAACATTCATCCGCATGTGCTATTGTGATGCATGCATCTATGCACTCATAAACGCTCCATACATGCAGCATGGACATAAATCCATCAATACAGCTTTTGTGTTGTCACTAATTTACATTTGAACAAAAGAGCAGACACGCTAGCAAAAAGGAAACATGTTTATATACTGCGCATTATCAATCTGAGAGTGTGTTTCTATATGAATGTATATCGGCTTGAATGTGCTGATCTAGAATCTGGGCTCTCGTGTCTTATCATATTAACTGTGAGACGAGAGACTAACTGACCTCAGCACAGCTCCCTGAGGAAAATCATATTGCTGTTTCATAGCTCGTGAGTCTTAATGGAGTCCTTAGTCTAGTGGACCACTGATATGAGTTTCCAACACCAGTAGATAGAGAGAGGCTGATGTGATGTGGATTAGATGTGCTATAAGATCATACAGAATAGTGTACAATTCTGGACCGAAAACAAAAATTCTGGATGAGCCGGCCAAAACAATTCATAAAATTGTACATATATATATATATATATATATATATTAGACTTTTTAATTACTTTCATGATGAATTACTTTAATTACTTTTAAATGAAAATTCTGAAAATAAATTAATTCATTTATAATAAAAAAGTGTCTATTGAAACAATTTAAAAATCTATTACAAATGTTACTTTCAACAAAAGATTTTATTTTTATTTTTGATAAATAAGCTGCAGTACAACTGAACTTGTATTAAAACATGAACTAAAATTAAAATTATATTGCTTTAATAATAATAAGTTTATTATTGTTGTTGTTGTTTGAGAAGTACATTTTATTACATAATAGTAATATATTTCTGTCAACTTTTATTTTGGCTGTTTATTTTAGCATTTCAGCCCTCCAAACTATTTCAGCCAAAACCAAAATGTCTGTTTCTGAACTTTTGTTATCATTAATACAGACACATTTCTGAGGAGAAGGAGAAATCTCCGTGTGCTTTCCGTTTTATCAAATTAATGTCTAAGATAAACAATCGACATATCAAAGAGATCTTCTTTCCCACCAGCAGTATTATCTCCCTCTGCAGAGCAGTTTGTGTGATTTAGTCGAGCTTTTAACTTCCCGTTTCACACACACACACACACACACACACACACACACACACACACCTGAGCTGTAGACCATCAGCCACTGGAGTCGTGCAGCCTGACAGCAGGCAAGCTCTCTTTTCTCTTTCTTTCTTTCATGCCACCATCATTTTGGTTCAGTCTATCACACACACACACACACACACACACACACACTGTCAGAGATAAACTGCACACTGTCACTGAAACACTGCCGTTCT
Organism: Rhinichthys klamathensis goyatoka; assembly: GCF_029890125.1. Classification (NCBI taxonomy): domain Eukaryota; kingdom Metazoa; phylum Chordata; class Actinopteri; order Cypriniformes; family Leuciscidae; genus Rhinichthys; species Rhinichthys klamathensis. Next base: position 5,378,932 of record NW_026606822.1, read on the forward strand.
CAAGTCAGCGCTCAAGACGGCATTAGAAATCTCAATGCATTTGCAAGAATGTCACAAAATACTGTTTTGCTGCAGTAAAGTCGTATGGATGAGGTTTCGAATGTCATGGAGTGACTGATCAAAACAACATGCTAAATAAACATGCAATGGAAATCACAACTCTACTTCTGTAATGTCACATTTAAAAAGAAAATGTATATTCAATAAGGAAGAAAATATTACAGGGCTGATTTTATCCATTAGGAATTAATGCATGAAAGATCACGAATTCAGGCAAACATTGGAATATTGTTCACATTAAGACTTTACATACAAATTCATATAGACAAACTTGGTGTCCAGAAAATACAATTTATTTATTACTTTATTTATTTATTATTATTTATTTATTTTAGTTTTTTGCATTATACTGATGAGAATTTCTGGGTGAAAATGTGCTTCACCATATAATAAAAGTTTAACATTATATTATATTATATTATATTATATTATATTATATTATATTATATTATATTATATTATATTATATTATATTATATTATATTATATATCTTATGGAAAATATAAACAATGTGGGGCAAAATATGATCCAGTTAAAAATTGACTTTCCTAATTGGTTTCATAATAGAGAATTAAAAAAAAAGAGAATAAATAGGAAAGTAATTAGACTTCAAATAAGAGGGAAAAAAAGAAGAAGAAAAAAATAATATTAGATCTTCATAATACGGTATCTATTTATCTACTAATTACCAAGTTACCACAGTTTTGTTTCTGATTTGTTTTCTTGCAATGGAAAAACTTCAAAACAACAACTTCCACACACACACACAAAAAAAACAATGCTTTACATTTTTAGCAATGTGTCTATGTTTTAATGTTAGTTTAAAATGTTAATTCTTTCTATTTTCTATACAGACAGTCTAGTTTTTGGGAGAAAAAAAATAGGTTGAATTTGAAAGGCTGACTCATATCATGAGTAATACGGTCATTATTTCACACACCATCACCGGAGCCGAATAAAGACTGAAGTCCTCGTCCCGGGGTCTATGGAGGGCCGTATACGACTGGGACCAGAAAGGTGCATCAGCGGACCTGATCAACGCTTGCCTGAGATGGCAGGGCTCGTGTCAAATTCGTGATGTAGGGTCTCCGGCTTGACCAAACGGCCACTCGCTCACAAAGTCAACACGCATTCGCAGAGATTGGAATTCCTCAAGCTGTGCCAGGGCCGTCCGCAATAGCCATAATCAAATATGAATGGCTCCAGTAATACTGTCGTGCTCTCGAAAGATAGAGGTGAACAACGGGCAATAACTCAACAAGATGAATCATTTTCAGGGAGATGTTTGGTATTATTTTGATGGCTACCGCGAGCGAGGGGACGATGCAGTTCATTCGATCAGAGGGTTTCGCCTCAGAGGAGCCGTGTGGGTTCAGTTCGGGTGGCCGAGGGAGAAGTTCAGGATGATTCTTGAGCATTTCGGAGAGTCACTGACCATCCAGTTTCCCAGTCTAGAGGACTAGGAACATTACTAGACAGAGAACGCTGAGTCCGAACACACACTCTGAAAAAAGCTGGGTTGTTTCAACCCAAATTTGGGTCAAATATGGACAAACCAAGCCGTTGGGTTTGGTTTTTAGCCGTTGGGAATTTTTACATTTTTAACCCAACGATTGGGTTCGTCCATATTTGACCCAGATTTGGGTTAAAACAACCCTGGATTTTTTTTTTTAGAGTGCATCCAGCATCAATGGAGATGGGTTTTCAGAGAAAAGCCTGTAGCTACACATGACCCCGCTGCAGCCCTCCAGTGAACACAGAGGGATGGAAACCTACATCATTCTGCAGCATTTTCAAATTTAAGACCGGATGGTGAGAGAAAGTTTATAAGAGGGAAGAAATGAAACCGAGAGAGAAAAAAAGACCTGAGAGGTTCAATTCCTAAAAGCAAAGTCAATATAAAATGACTTCTACAACCCATTTTACTTTTATAATATGATGGGGTTTTTTGTACAGCAAGACTTTTGATTTCATGTTAACTTCTTCTGAAAGTAGATCTCTTTCATATCTCATATATATGATGTTGCATATGTAGTATATCCAACATTATCCACATACACTCTAAAAAATGCTGGGTTGTTTCAACCCAAATTTGGGTCAAATATGGACAAACCCAAATGTTGGGTTAAAAATGTAATTAAAAAATGTACAGTTGAAAGTGAAAATTGAAGTTGGGTTAAAATTTTAAATTACATTTTCAACCCAACATTTGGGTTGGTCCATATTTGACCCAAATTTGGGTTAAAACAACCCAGCATATTTTAGAGTGTACATATACAGTATGTGTATACTATACTATACTATATGTATTAAAATGTAAACTACATTATCACCCAGCTCTTTATATAAAGCACTGGATATTCACTGAAAATAATTTGGATTTACTTTGAAACAATTTTATTGCTTGTAAATTTCACAAATAATTACATATCATCGCAAAACTATATTATCGTCCAGCTCTAGTCTGCTAAATGTGACGAATGGCATGAATATATTAATACAGTATAAACAATATCAATAAAGCTGCTTTGAAACAATGTGCATTGTGAAAAGCCCTATAGAAATAAATTGGACATGACATATTTCTTACACCCTAAACAATGATGGGTTGTTTAAACCCAAATTTGGGTCAAATAAGGACAAACCCAAATGTTGGGTTAAAAATGTAATTTAAATTTTTAACCCAACTTCAACTTTAACTTTCAACTGTACATTTTTTAATTACATTTTTAACCCAACATTTGGGTTTGTCCATATTTGACCCAAATGTGGGTTGAAACAACCCAGCATTTTTTAGAGTGTAGACTATGAAGAGCGAATGGAGCGTTTTGCTGAAGTCTAGCGCTTCTTCTGTGAACAAAAGTCCAGAAATCTCACAACTGTTTCTCAGATTTGCCAAGATACCAAAGTCTCAATATGACCTCAACAAATTCTCCCGAGACCAAATGATCTGAGCTATCCACCATCCTCTTGCTATATCTGCGTCTATTTTTATTTCTTCTTCAACAGAGAAACATGCTCAAACCCAGAACTCATTTCTATTAAGAGACCTATTAAGGAGACATTAAGTCTCCTGAGCAATGATAGAGCAACACAACTGTCCTCGGGTAACTCTAAAGCAATCGCAGATGGCCTGTTTAGTGCTGCTTAATTACTATTGAAAATCTACAGCTTTCCACCGAATGCCATGAAAATTTATTATGGTTAATATACTTATTTATATATATTTTGTTTGTGCGTCTGCCAGGAAGCACTGCGGGCGACGTACGGACCATTGACAGAGCAACAAAGCAGAGCAGCTCTTTCTCCAGAAAAACACATCCATGCAACTCATAAAGACGCCCGTGTGAGACATTGTAACATGTATTTACTGCCGTCTCCTCAGACAAATGCCAACTCATCCAGCCAAGCTAAATTACCATGGTAACATCCGACTGGATGACCAACATCGACCGGAAAAAAGAGAACTACACTCTGAAACTGTGAAGAGGGAGTCGATTTCACATTTGATTATTTTCCTTCCAGTCAAAACCGACAGATTTCTCCTCCACGTCTCTTTATGATGATCGATCATGTACAGTGGGATCCAAAAGTCAGGGAAATGCTGCAGTTTTGTCTTTTTTATGTCAAAGTGTCATGCAACATTTTTCAACAAAAATTATAGGGTCCAACGGGGCTAAAGGCACATCCTGAGAAAAATGTGCTTTTCACTGCTCTCATAGTGTATGATTGGAGAAAAAATAGTTATGTTTTTATTGAACATTGATGGAGCATTTTGTGTGAAAATAATTCATAAAAGTGTTTTTTTAAACTTGTAAATGTATGAGGTGGCAAGGTTGGCCTTTAACCCACAGACACACAGGACAAAACACACATTATTTATACAAATACTTTAGTTAAAATAATATGTTTTTTAAATGGCTAAGTTAGTACTTGTTCACAACAATCACTTTAGCAAAGTTGGTACTATTTTTGGTTTATATATTTTTTTTGAACATGATGAACAACAATGAACATATTTTAATGACAGTGTATTCAACCATATGGTTTAATACATTGTTAATATTAATACACTGTCATTAAAATATGTTCATTTTAAAAATAGAGAAACAAAATTATTTTAAAAAGTAAATACTGAATGAGATCTCATAATAATTTAATAAACTTTACAGTAGTAACAAGTAAATATGATGTTTTATTATATGATATGATTTATATAATATTTTTAAATATGATGGATTCATTATAAAAATGGTGGTTATCTCTAAGGTGGAAACCCAACTTAATATATGATACAACAAATGGAAAAGTCAGCCAGCTGTTTATTATCATATTCATTATTTTGCCTTTCGCACCGACAGAAGGGGAACTTTTACACCAAATACCATATTTTTACGTTATTGAAACCTTTTGCTTAAATTACCTTGGCTTGGGAAAAAAACTGAAAATCATAAACAAGACCTTTGTCTTAAAACATAGTCAATAATTGTATTGATTCTCATTTGTTACATAAATCTACAACATTTGAAAATTAGCCAGGGTTCTCAAGTCTCACGCATTGGCCGTGAGACACACGCAATTCAACCAGTTCACACGCTCACACGCCACACCGTGTATTTCTCACGCTGAAAAGGCAATGCCAACCAAGTTGTCCTGCAAGCTTTATATATAACGTTGTATACGAGGCGCATGCACACAAAGATAAGTTTCCTGCCGCCAGCGCGTCCGCATCTCTGCCAGATTGCGTTCATTACTAGGCAACTTATAGACGCGCGAAGTCCGCGAAACAAGCTTTGGCTCAGTTTGGCTAAGGAAATGTTATTGGGTATGGAAAGGAATGAAGATGTATTTCTTCAGTTTATTTTAAATTCTATATTATACTGTATTAATAGTATTTCTACATTAAGGCTAAAGCAGAGTGCTCTTGGTAATATTGTATATCCTGTCAAAACATACATTAGCCTAATCATTGCCATTGCATTTGTATTTTTCAAAGATGTCAGGGAAAAATGCAAAAATATTTGTTTTTCCAAACATTTTGGAGCAATTTGTTATATATTTGTAGCCTAATTTTGAAATATAACATTAAAGAGTAGGCCTATATTTGATGTGATGAATTGCTCTGTCATTTATCAGATTTACCAATTGCTATAATTTCAATTTTTGCTGGTTAATTATGAACAATGGATAAAATTGGGGGCGGGGCTAGGCTCCATTTAGGCTCCTCCCCTAACCGCATGTGATCTCACTCCAAGCTTTTGATAAAACTTGAGAACCCTGAATTAGCACAGAATTAACTTTGCGTTGCTGCTCGCGATCGCGTCAAGGATCAGACAAATGTCCACGGTCATCATCAAAAGCGGTTGTTAAGAAAAGTGGTGAGCTGCATTTCTGTCATCTAGTGGTTTAAGAGAGAATAAATGCGTCTTTTACCCCGGTGTGCCTTTAGCCTCACTGTACCCTAATATCAGCAACAACTGGAATGAAGACATAGATTGTGTGTATAACATATACATTTGTGAATAACAGTTTGTAGAGTCAATAACTGACTAACTCATTTGCAACTGTCTGCAAAATATAGAGAGCACAATAACATTTACTATGAAAGAGCCTAAATGGTTTTGCATCTTAGGGCCTGTTTACACCTGGTTACATGCGTTTTTACTGGTCGGATAGATCGGATCTGGTTTGTTAAAACTGTTTCATTGACACTTGACCACATAAATGTGTCTCTGCAAAACTAATATAAATCTGATCTTTCAGATGCATCCATTCACACTCGTCCAGTTTCGTTCAGAATGCGTGTCACAACACCTCATGAAGTTGAATCCGTCTCGAAAGCGTGTCACAGGGATTTACACCTGGTCTTTTCACGATCAGATACATATCTACTCAGAGAAAACGTATGAAGTGACCACGAGTGCCATAAGCTCAACGTTTCCCACATTACAAGCTAAAAAAGATTAAAGATTAAAAGATTTCATCCTGCGCTTCAACCGTTACATGCTAAACATGAATAATTAAGCATGCTCAATGCATTTTAGGAGCTCTGTTGCATGCCACGATCATTTTATTTGGTCTAAATTCAAATAAAGACTCGTTCTCAAGGGTACCGTTTTGAATAACAGTAATACAGCCTGACAGAGTAATGACAGTAATTATTGAATTATTGTTGTGGTGCTCCAAAAAACACACTTGAAAAAGCCACTTGACCTGCATGTAATCACTGTAACCTGAAAAATACACACAGCTTTTCATTTGATTCCACTGCTGTTTGCATGCTCCACAACCGAGGCACAGGTATTCACAGCCAGAGAATAATGGCAGAGGCAAACACATGTTCATTCTATAATACGCTCTTTATTTCAAAGGTATAAAGCCTTGTGGATAACAGACGGAGGATGAACTGAATGAAAAGTGAGGTTTGAAACAAAGCACATTCTCTGTTCAAATCAACATTCCTGTGTTAATATGTGTGCAAAACATCATAACTTGCTCGTCATCTAAAGCAACTTATCTTGTCTGCTGATGTCAGTGTTATTGGATGATGTTAATAAATGGTCAAATAGAAAATCAGCCATTGTTTTAGTAAAACATTAAGGTCTCGCTACCGTCTAACTCGCACTTTTCATGATCCAAATCAATTCCCAATGTATAAAATCAAATCCAGATATAGTTTTCTCATGAAATATCTAGTTTCACTCTGAATTGCATCACATTACAGAGATAATCAAAGAAGTACACAAAACACACACCTCTGACGTTGCTCTTGTTCAGGCGGCGGGGGGGGGATATGAAATACAAAAAAGCAAAACATCTTAAATAAGAGCTAAATGAATGTAATGTTTCAATTGAACGTCCATTTATTGTCTTTTTGTTCAGAATCCAGATATATTTTGAACAAAATACAAAATGAAATACAAAAAAGCAAAAGATCTTAAATAAGACCTAAATGAATGTAATGTTTCAATTGAACGTCCATTTATTGTCTTTTTGTTTTTTAGTAGAGCAAATGCAGCCAGAAATTGTTTATGTAAATACATATGAAAGTCAGTTAGTTTTATGTTTAATTCAATGTGTTGCTTGACGTTTCTTTGAATATATTTGAAAGCAAAACAAAATCTCAATGTGATAGAAATTCGTATATTTTTTCAGAATCATAAAACTTTGCTTATTTAAACAGATCCCAGATTCCTCAAACATTGTCGGACCCCCTCCTTTATATGTTTCTTTCAAGGTTGCCAAAAAGTCCCTACAATATTGGAAACACTGTATGTTTTGCTGAACACTGGATGCAAAAGCCATGTTGACTATAGGCTACAGATATATAAAGATTCAATGAAGTGTTTAATATGTTTAACTTCACAATAAGATGAAGCTGTTATCAGTGCTAAATGTTAAGCAAACGATTCTGCTCTGCTGTGAAACTTCCCCACATTCACATCGCCCACTCTGCTTTACAACAACAGTGAGAAAGCAGCCGTTGTTTCACGGGCGACGGGGTGAAAAGCCCACACAGTCGGGAAGGCAGCGAGGCCGGAAACACGGGGGGTCGCGTTCCTTTGGCATAAACCGGATCTCGGAGCAGGTGTGGGACCGTAACACAGCAGATCATTTAAGCAAAGGTCTGCGGCAGAGGCACCTAAAGCAGGTGCAAAACTGCAGAACTCCAATGCCAGAGCAAGATCAATTAAACGGGCCTGATGGTCCTCCTTCCAGGAGTCATAAAACCGCTCTCATTTGTAACCCATATCTGTCATCTCTACCGCCCCTCAGGCAACATACATCAACGTCCCCCCCCCTCGCCGTCCCGCTGCGCTAAGGTTTATACTCAGACTCAGTAAAAGGTAATCAATGTTGTCCGTGGCACGTCGCTTCTTCCACACGATCTATCAAAGAGGGCCGCGTGTCCGAGCCTTTAGTCTGAGGACCCGAAGGCGACACTGCCAGTCACGAGACATAAATCAAGACGAATCTATAACACATTCGTTTATGTGAGTTTGCAGCATGTATGTGCTTGTATGGAAAATATGCGGACAGGGGCGCTACTGGCAGGCCTCTGCAGTCGCATTATATCGCATATCAACATAACTGTCAATAGCACTCAGCAAATGCATGGGAATGCAATGACACTCAAAAATACTGCCACATCACATCACATATAATTGCATGGCAGCATTAAAAATTAATGTGATAATTACATGCAAGCTGGAATGCACCGACGCAACTCAGGTTTCATTAGCGGCGGATAATCCGAGGGTGCAACACTTTAAGGCATCTCTGGACATACATCACTCGCCTAATTGGATAATCTAAATCACTGATTGGATATCGAGTTCCAATGCGGGCTCCAAGGGGCCCGATGGGGAGCTGGGTAAATGACAACAATCAGTGAGAACAGAGCCGAGGCGCTTGAGGATTAAACTGAGATCATGTCGACACACAACAAGGGGCAAACAGCCACCGGTTCACGAACGAGAGACGAAACTCTGTCAACAACACACAACTAAACTGAGTTGAAGACATGAAGGCATGTGCTCGCTCAGGAGACAAAGCTTTAGAGATGTCGACGCATCGATGTGGATAAGTACCACGCGGTCAAAGATGCCTTGCTCTTCCTGGAAACTACAAGATAAAGCAAACGTGTAAACGTGCAGTAGGGAATGTGGTTTTAAGCAATCCAAACGCATAGAAAATCAATCATGGGTGCAGAGATAGGATGTACCTAATAGTGCCATTACTTATTGAAAAAAGATCATTCATTTTGCAAGCACAAATTAAAACTAAGACATCTACTGAATAAAGACTGCATGATGCACTTATGATGTGGCTAATCATTAAAGCAAAATTAGCATAATTAACCATTCTATAGGCATTAATTAGTCTATGCATTAAAGCATATCATCTGCATGCGTGCATGGATTATCCAATTCAGAAATAAGAAAAAGTTCATTACTGACTAAAAATAAAAAGAAAGGAGGGTTCTCTTTGTGATATTCATTAAACTCTCAATTATCTTAACAAACAAAGCATGACGCAATCAAAGGGGCATCCTACATCAAAATACTGTTTTGACCATAATCATAGAGCCTAAATGTAATTCTGGGGAGTTTCTAAACATCAGAGATGCTCTCTCATCCTCTACACAGTCAACTTCCATTTACAGCAGTCGCAAATGAGACCGACTAAATGGCAATATTTTAATGACAAATATCGAGAGCGCATTACAGTGTTGAAAAACACAAGCCTAAAGATATGCACTAGTCAGTACAAAGAAATACAGAAATGTCATATTTAAGAATATGCACATCATGCTGGTTAATACTGCAAAGTTGAGAACTGTGGTCCCACAATGTTATTGACAACACTCTAAATGATCTACCAAAACAATAAATCACACCAAAAATCAATCATTTCCAGTCTAATTGAGCAGATTTAGATTCTGATCAATAGGTGATCACTCCAGTAACACACTAAGGAGCCAAGCCTCCAGCACACGTACAGAGAGAGAAGTTGATATTTCGACAACACACTGCTTAATTATCAACACTGACCTGATATTAAATTATGAGTTACAGTGCTGGAAAAAGCATGGTCACCTTTAAAATATGCATTGATCAATGCAAAAGAAACAAAGAAGCTCATGCATTTCAGATACAAAGAGTGAATGCATGTAAAAATGGGACGAGCTTAATCGTCTGCATCATTATGTCAATATTCTTCTTAAAAATGATAAACTAGAATGTTCATAACATAGTGTGATAATTCGTACAAAAAAAGTATCCAATCTGTATTTCGCCCTATATTGCATTTGCAGTGCTATACAGCCTATATGTTGGAAAATACCGCCAAGTTGACAAATAGACAACATGTTCTGCAATATTTTGAACGATCTGCCAAACTAATCCAGTGAATCACTGCCATTAACGATCATTTCGATCTCAGCAGATTTTGATAATAAACAATAGATTATCATCTCAGTCGGTGTCTAAAGAATATATAGGCAACTCTTTCCAACTTTTCATTCAGGCAAATACACATATCGATAATACCGGCAAAACAAAGACGCAAGACAAAACGGCTTATTGATTCAGACACAAACTACCGGCAACAAGTTGCGCGTAACCCTTCTATATATGCCATGATCTGCCTTATAGACACGTCTCCAGCCGTATTATACATCTCAGTAGATGTTCTGCATAGGAATCCGAGAGTTGGACACATGCAGTGACTATAAGTCTCTGTAAAAGCATAAGTTTATGGAGAGGAGCTTTACCTGAAGCGCAGTCACAATGAAGCCTCGGCTGTGGATTTTACGCACTGTGTTCCGGGTATTTCGAGCTGCTCCTGTATAACCGTACGATCCTCAATGCGGCGCGGTGTGAGCGCTGGGGACTGACGCGATGCGCTGCGATGCGATGCGATGCTCGCGCTCCTCTCCGCCGGCGCGCGTGATGAGAGTCTCTTCTGTCTCCAGCGCGCGCGTCTGACAGCAGCGCGCAGCCTCGTGCGGTGATCAGCAGAACTGACTGAATAAGAGCAGGACTCACTGCGAGTTCAGTTCACACACTGTTGTTTGCACACTTCTCTTACACACTCTGTGCATGCGTTATGGCAGAAATCTTTCATTTACATTTCTTGCATAAAGTGCATGGACCTCATTCATTTTTCATTGAATATACCTTCTTTTATGTTCTTCTCTGTTTATGATGCTGTCAAGATGTTTATATTGCATCTTCTTGTACATTAGTACAGTAAGTGCTCCTGTAAATCAGGGGGGGAAATCAATAAAGCTCTACTGATTCTGGAAACTATGCAGTTTGCTCTGATGTTACAAATACAAAATACATACAAAAATGTTAAAAACAGAGGAACAGCGGTATTAAAGCATTAGTCTAATGACACACAACCGATTATAGCACTAAGTGGTGGGGCCAAATGCGACAGCGCAAGTACATTTTATTGTGAAAAGCATTTAAAAGTCATAAATGTATATAGAGTTGCTTACTGAACTTTTGACCATTGATGTCACTAAATTGATACTGGATTATTGTTAGGGAATTGTAACAATGACGCATGATGAATTCGGAATCTCATAGCATGCTCCTTTTGCAATAAAAGGATATTTTTAAAGAAGGCGTAGACTAATATGCTAGTATGCGGTTCTGAATTCAACATACATAGCTCATCAACATACAAAGTTGTGTGTCAATACAAGCATTGCAAAGTTCCTGGTTAGCAATTACATCATGGAATTATGGATGTGTAAAATGTGAATGGTCTGGACTATTACAACGATTTCCACAGCCTTTGGCCATGATGGTCTGAAGATGATCTGACCCAAATTTGTTGCAGATTTGATGAGCGCTGCAGGAGGAGATCAAAAAATTAGATTTGCAACATAATTCAACATGGTGGTGGCAACGTGACCAACACTGGATAGATGGGTGTTACTGATCTATGGGAAATTAAAGAGAATCTTGTGTCTGGAGTTATGTTTAATTTACCATATGAACTACCAAAAAATGGGGAATCGTTATCCATTAACAAACGGCTGTGATTGAGTTGATGGTTCTCCACCTCTGTTCTGTGAATTGTAGAACTCAAGAAAAAAGCCTATATTTGCTTTCCTATTGCACTTTATCATTGCATTTCAAAAACCCTGTACCGCCAACAGTAGCTATAAGAAGCAGTTTGTTGATCCAAAGGTGCTGCAAAGAACCAGTGATGAAGAACTTTATTTGTCCTGCTGTACATAAGAGACAGTGGATGGGGGGAGGATATCACTGACGCCACGGCACATTTCTTTTTTCCCCAGACACCAGACACACGGCATAACAAGACCAGCAGATAGTGGCATCATTTACCGTGTGTCGCGGGTTAAGTACCTAGCTGAGGAGGTCTTGATCAATATCTCACCTAGCAGTGAACCCGCAGAGACAAGCACTGAGTGAACGGTGAAATGCAGTCTGTACGTCACAGCCAGAATTAAACCAACAACACCCTCCAGATTTCAGCTGGCACAATGATCCTCTGTGAAGTCGAATGCTTGCTTTTACAAATGCGACAGAGCCAATGAAGGCTTTGTGCTTCTGATACAGCAAATCCTTTCAGTTCACCCACAATTAAAAATTCATGAGCTTATTTTAAGCAAGTAACGTAAATTTCTGTCTATCCCTCGCTCAAAGCCATGACTTGAAATACAGCTTGAGAGTCATTTTTCATTTTAAAATATGTGGTCACTATAATTTAACACGTACAGAAGAAGAGCTGTCATTCAAAATGTTCTCTTTTTGTGTTTTGCAGGGGGGAAATAACAGCCTACAGGCTTGGAACAACATGAAGGTGAGTAAATAATGACACAATTTTCTTTCTTTTTTGTGAGCTCCAGCATTAATAAATCAGCAACATTGTTCAAAATGTATTTGTTACTCAAAACCTCATGGTTACTGTGATACAGCACCTGTGACAACTTGCCCCGCTCCCCCTTGAAAGCCCTCTGTATCTGAAGAATCTCATTCTAATCGAATGTATAAATCTTGTAACCACAGATTGGTGGTGCTAGAGCATCTTTCTCGCTCTCTCTCATTCACATCCTCCATCTCTGAACGTTACAAGTAAGTTACAGCCCTGTTTTACCCATAACATACCTTGACTTACGGATGCGGTTCATCCATCATTGTCTCGCATGAATTTGCTTGTCATATTTCATCCCTCTCTCTCTCTGAAGCCTTAAATATCTTGTCTTGGGAAATGCTGACTATAGAAATAGCTTCTGAATATTACATGTATACATTTTTGTTTGCAGGATGTTCTAGGAGTGGAGTAATCTTTCAAACCTGACCAGAGGAAAACAAACAGCTCCAGTTTATCATGCGGTCAATGAACAGATCATCGCAAAAGGCCAAACTAATGCTTAAGCAATGACTTGTTGTCTAATTCTGTCTGTACGTTGGATTTACTCCAGCAGAAAAATGTGCATGTATGTAACAGTGACACACTAAAACAGCGATGCTCATAACTAACTATTTACTAGCTAACTATTTCAGTAAAATATAAAATTCATCTATTTTTAAAAGTCACATTTCACGTATTAAACTGTACTTCTTTCCAGTGTTTTTTTTATTTGAAATAAAGCTAAAAAAAATAATATATATATTAGATAAAAAACTACATAAAAATTAGAGCGTTGAAGTTTAAAGTTGAAGTAGCCTACTAAACTTGCCAATTTAAATAAATTAAAACTATACATAGAAATATTTAAAAACATATTAAAAAAACAACATATCAAAATGACTAAAAACTAAAATGAAAACTGAAAATATAAAAATAAAAGCGAATCCAAAATATTAATAAAACTAGAAATGTTTACAAATAATACTAAAATAACATTACTTTTTGCAGTGAGCATTGGTGCTATTTTGCTGTTATATACATATATATATTATAAGTATTATATTCATTGTAAAATTAAAAGATCAGTGGTCAAGTGGTCAAGATCAGTAAAATGTGGTCACCCTGATTTTGCGCCAGATATATTAAACAAAGATTAAACAGTAAATACATTTATAAAAATTATTGTTCCCTTATTGACCTATATATGTAACTACTTTTAAGAGTAGCTTGACTGCAGTTTAACTACTTTAAATTACAAGTAGCTTGGTAAACAGTTTCAAAGTAGCTTCCCTAACAATGCAAAACCAGCTTCTGTGACAGACACTGAATTTACATTCCCTTTCTAAGAGAAACTGTGAAAAGGAGGAGAGAAAAAAATTCTTTTCATAGAGTGCAGCTTTGCCTTTTCAAAGTCTGAACAAAAGGAGAGAAAAAATATGGAAAATCCCTGGACATCTTGTAGAAACGGTGTAACTCACTGACGTGTCGTCCTCAGAGTCAGCAGTGACATGAAGCGACAGGTCTGGACGGCTGGAAAGCAAGCGATCGTGGTGATCTGGGTCTGACGGCGATAAAAGCTTCTTGCACGACCGAGGTTCAATAGACCAGACACATCAGACATCCTGAGAACGCAGAGAAACCAATACCGGTTCAATTTTTAAAATACCAAAATTATTAATAAGTGTAAAACCACCCACCTGCCCGAAGATGTAATGCTGTGAAGTTTATGTGTTTCATTTCTAGCAAATCTCTCGCATCACTCTTCACTGACACTGGAGATTGCATGTCATCGCAGAACGTTCATATAAACAGACCTGTAAGCTTGCACATTAAACATCATTAAACATTAAAAATCAACCTAGGCTCAATGGAAAAAACATATAATTCCGCCTGAAATTAACACTAGTGGCAGTAAAACACCAACAACTTTTAATCCTTTTCACAATTATGATTAAATGGTTAGATTATCAATAAATAAAGACTTATTGGTTCCTTGCACAATACATTGCAATCTTAAAGGGGTAGTTGATTATGATTTCACTTTTCTAACTTTAATTAGTGTGTAATGTTGTTGTTTGAGCATAAACAACATCTGCAAAGTTACACCGCTCAAAGTTCAAAGCAAAGGGAGATATTTGCTTTTAAAGAAATCGTTTTTTAAGGACTACAACAAACGGCTGGTAGACTACACGAGCTTCCTCCCGGGTTAGTGACATCACCAACCCTAGAATTTACATAACCCCGCCCCCGGGAACACACAGTCCATGTTGAGAAGAGGAAGAGCTGTTATAGTCACTCTGTGTGCGTCTCACAACAGTTCCTATACAAGCGATTTATAGATTATCCTGACAGAATATGCTAATTGAAGATAGCTAACTCCACATCAGCAACATAAATTCATCTACTAACCATTCAGAGATGTCCTGTTGCTTCTACATGTTGTCACTTCTTCTTAGTCTCTCCATCTTTGTCTGACTCCGGTTTAAACATAAAAGGCACAACAGTTTTTGACATTTTAGCGAGTGTCTGCGTGAGGTAATCGGAGATGCTAACACACACACTCTCTTGAAGCTCCGCCCACTGTGCGGGAGCTGCAGCTCATTTGCATTTAAAGGGCCAGACACAAAACAGTGCGTTTTTGCTAACCCTCAAAAAGTGACAACTTTAACATGCTATATAAAAATATCTGTGTGGTATTTTGAGCTAAAACTTCACATACACACTCTGGGGACATCAGAGATTTATTTTACATCTTGTGAAAAGGGCATTATACCACCCCTTTAAAACACTTTTACCATTGTGCATGATTTGTACACTAATACATTTGAGGTTTGCGTGACTTACCCAGCTCCATATGTGTGGCTTTTCTGACGGAGTAAACTCGAGTAACGATAAAAGAGCTCAAAGACTTATGGCGGCAGTGGCTCAGTGGTTTATGTAGGTTCAATCCCCAGTTCCACCTGACCAATTGTCGAGGTGTCCATGAGCAAGACACCTAACCAGCTGCTTGCATGGCTGACACTGCCGTCGGTGTATGAATGAGTGGGTGAATGTGAGGCAATATGAAAAGCGCTTTGGTGGCCATTGGGTCTGTGAAAGCGCTATATAAATGCAGTCCATTTACTGGTAAAAGCAAGCCAAAATAGTGTGTTTTTATCTCACATTTGTTTTCAGTGCAGGGTTTAGTATACTGTAGGCGGTGCGTTATATTTGCAATAGTGATTAGACATTTCTAAACTGCTGTGATACAGTATAATAAAACATTGCCAGATTCACGATCATTTGTTTTGGATAAAACTGAACACCTTTTTGCTGCCACTCACTGTACAATTCACTTTGAAAGAGTTGAGAAACACGCAATATGCAACGAAATATAAGATATTAGTAGTTTGACTGTTTGCAGCCTAGAAAGTACACACATGTACAATGTTGATGCTAACTAATGTGCTAATATTTAATTTTAACGCAGACTTTTGGTCCAAAATGAAATGCAAAACACCCTTGAGTAGAAAGATTCATATCAATGCCATTGTCAGACTAAAGGACAGTGGTCTCTTAGTAATTTTCTTTCTTAGCATAAGTGATTATCCCATTAGCATGTACAGTAGCAGCCATGTTAGTGCTGTCAGATTCTCAATGTGGGTCTTTCACACTGAGTTGCCTGTATTTACTCTGTCCTGTCATAGATTAATTGAAGCAAGGATTGTGCAAACTTCAAAAATATTCCACACATCAGACTGTGTAAGTTCCTGAAAATTGGTGCATCTCCTCAAAGTTGACATTTTCCAGTTCATTACAGATTACAGAATGCATCATAAATTAGCCCATAATTAACTAGAGAACTTTTTCACAAACAATATACAGACTGAATCAATATATCCGGGAAAACACATATAAATATGAAACACTTAATACTGTACAGTAATATAGTCACAAGAAACTCTTGTATGAGATCAAAGATCTCGATCTGTTCATGTTGACTCACCCCAGGCTTACCTAAAGCAAAGCAATGCCACACTATGCAAAAAGAGTAGTTTTTGTGCATTTTATTTTGTTCAAGTTTGTCATTTATAGTGCTACATTCTACAGAACCACTTTCTGAAATTACAGCCTGTTACAGTCAGAATATGGAGAAAAAAGGAATACATTAAGAAGGTTCAAGATGCATATTTAGTATTTTAGGAATCAGTGTTTATACGCGAGGGGAAACACTTATAGAGCGCCAGCACCCTTTATATTATAGAAAATTAAATGCTCATGTGCTTTGTCATTAGTGATTGCCTTATCTCGAGATTAGGACTGAGCGTAAAGGTAAAGTGTGTGAACTTTGTCTAAAAAAAAAAAAAATTGCATGCATAAATACTTTGCATTTTGCAATTTTTGGGGATTTCTTTGGGTTTCCCCTTTTTTTGGGGGGGGGGGGGGGGGGGGGGTAAATAAGTAACTAAATACTGCATTTTAAACTTAAACATAAATTAGATTTCTTTTTTATTATATAAAAATAACCATATTACCACTGAGTGCACTTTGATATAGTGTTTCCTTCTCTCTTTTTGTTCATTCACCAAAAGTCATCAAAAGCTGTGAGGCTTTACTACATCAACATTATGTTTTGGCAATCAGTACGTTACCGCGATATTTGGGTTAATGCTGCCCTCAGGAAATCTTGCAATAATGCTGTTTTCTGGCGCAGGCGGCCAAGATAAATCCTTCTCTACAATCACAAGAGAGAGAGAAAAACATGAGAAAGTCAGAAATGAAGAGTTGTCAGGAGAGACTACTGTTGAATAACCCACCAAAAAAGTTAGCATCAAATCACTCTTTATACTTGCTTAACATATTTCTGGTCCTGTTGTGCACAATTTATCAGTTTCCAATAATATTCTGCAATAGATCACAACACTTAATCAGAAATCAATCATTCCTAATGGATAAAGTCAAGTCCAACCTTACATTTGTCTTGCTATATATTCCCTTGGAAATATGTCAAATTACAAAATTGTTTGATGTTGACTTTAAGCAGTAGTCAAACGTGTGTGTGTGCGCGTGTGTGCGTTCGTGCGTGTGTGTGTGTGTGTGTGTGTGTGTGAGGCTTTTCAAGAGTTATCTGCAGTTTGATGGACACAGACAGGAAGTTCCACCTCTATCGTTGATCAGGATCTGTCCGAGTGTATCTCAAACATTAGAAAGCTTTTCTATCTCTCGTCTTTCCCCTCAGCATCCACACTGACACGACACATCGGGTCCAGAGAGGATTGGCTTGGACGATTCCACTGAGCTGATGATCTTCGTAAATTAAACTTAATCACCTTTAAAATGCAGCAACTCTTTCAAAGAGGTCCTAAAAAGGCAGTCAGGGTCAGGATTGATGCAAAACACCAAATATCGCAAAAGTAAACATAACACACATAGCTACAGTATGGGTTTAGGGCAGACACTGTAATGATCACAATGGGCTTCATTCATCAAAGGAGAAGAACAAATCTGTGAGAATTAATTTGTAAAAAAAAAAACAGATATGAATTATTTTGTTGTGCATTGAATTTAACAAGACAAGTTCTCATGTTAAATTCAACGTAACAATTTATGCCATAATGCACAAATGACTTACATAGAATACATGCATTTATATGCAAGAGGCAGCAAATATTGGCCATTGACAAGTTTCGGACATTGCATTCAATGCAGACCACACAAGCAGAGCGAGAACACACGGCAATGCTGAAGAGCTAGACTCCATTTTTTTTTTTTTTCTGTTTTAATAATACAGCGAATTAGATCTAGGAAAGGCAATGAGTCATTTTCTAACAATCCGGCATCTAAAAATAGGCCTACTTATTTACCGCATTAATCTTCAGGAGACACTGTACAGGCTATGCAATTCGGTTATTTCCAGTGGAAAGTTCTTTTAGTCACATAACATTAGGAGGCCGTTGCATTATTATAGCATGCACATTTGCTACCGAACACAAAAGGCAATTTTCTGTGCTTTTCAGACTACTTAAATGTAACAACTTTTCATCCCCGACAAAGCCAGAGAAGTAAACGCATGCAGGGTTGCAAACACAAGGATAATCGTGTGCGCTCATATGGAGAGGATGTGCATGGCAAAACCAATATTGCTGTAATATATATCATGCACTCTTATGTGCCGTGGGCAGCTGTTTGCAGAGTTATTCCAGGAGAGACTCCCTATAGAAGGCATGAATGAGTCAAAACACGGCCGCAACTATTATACGCCTGTCAAGAGCATCAAATGTTAATACACATTATGCATGGAGTGTGTTTACCTCCTTGTGTCAATGCTTAATTGCTATTTAATAGTCTGACAGCTATTGTACCTATTGAGAACATTGATGGGGAGTGTGTGCTCGGGAACAAACCTTCATCATTATCAATTATGAATTGGTTTCTTTGGGGGATGAACCGAGCAAAGGCAATCAACCAAGTGCTTTAAACTAAAGAGACATTTCAATTGTACGCACAATGAAAAGTAGCACAAACGCTAATTGCTACACAAATACGCTTTTTAAAAACTATCGACTTCTTGGCATGCAAATCAGCAAACTGCCCTCTTAAACCTCGATATTAAGTTGCATAAATAAATGAATCGGGCAAAAGAAACTGTTGTATCAGCAACTGTAAGTTATTTTCATTGCACACAGTCGTTTGTTTCTATACCAAAGTACACTACTATAAACATATTGATGGCACCGTCCACCTGGAAAAGAGGTTGTGTTTAAACAATCAGCATGGTAATAAGTCAATTAATTTGCTCAAAATGCCAGATTAGAGGAATCAAATCTTTGAAAGATATTCAAAGTTTTGTCTGAGACACTTAAGTAAACACACACACTGTAAAAAATGATCGTGATTTAAACGGTAAAAGACTGAAAAAATGCTACAGTGCAAAACTGTTAATTGGTTAACAGAAAGTTTCCTTACTATATACGGTAAATAACTGATAGATCTAACGGTACATTTAATGTAATTTTACTGTAAAATACCATTAAATTTACAGTTTTTGAAAGTGAAAAGAACAACTCATTGTATAATTTACAGTGAAAAACCGTAAATTGACATTCCCACAATTCCCTGCATGACACTTCACATTTGATTTATTTTTGTTGAAATAACTATGTTTCTTCTTAGTTTTCTTAGTTCTTTTCTAATCAGTTATGTACATTAGGGTTTTATGTTACATTTAATGTTGTTAAATTAATGTTTATTGCATTTTTAAAATGTCATGTGTGTTACCATGATGGTGTTTAATGTTTGTGCGAATAACACTGTGCAGCTTCAATATAATAGTATTAACTTGTTTGTGATGAGCTTTGTTTTATCATGTGACTCTCATCACTGCTGTGATGATTGTTGGTTGTAAGTGTATTACAATGGTACAAAACAGATGTTAATACTTCAATAGTTTGGTAAATTATCATTATATCAGATAATGAATTACGGTTTATAACTGTAAATTTTAAGTTAAGTCTGTAAAACCAAAAACGCTGATACTGTATTTTTGACGGTAAAGTTCTGGTAACCACAGCTGACAGGTTTTTTCCGTAAAAACAACGGGATTTTTTTACAGTGCAAAATATGATCCTTCTTTGATTTCTGAGTTACATTTATGCATTTGTATGCATTTCTCCCAAGCGACTTGCATTCCATTCGAGGTACAGCATACGTTTTTATTAGTTCATGCATTCACTGGGAATCGAACCCATGATGGCGTTGCAAGCACTAAAAAAGTGATTGATACATGGAAATTCTTACATATAGCCCCTTTAAGATAAACCTGTGACTAAACAGCAGGTAAAAACAAAACAAGTGTCACTTTACACATCAGTCAAAAGGTCTATTCCTGTCTAAATGGTCAGAATAAACAGAAAAGATTTTCAGACTTTATGCTGATGACTAATAGGCCAGGGCTCAGTGTGCAACAAATACTATACCTAAATAAAGCCACACCATTCACCGTCCCTTGTTCCCTTAAAAAGTATGATTACCAGTGTATTGCATTTATAGTTTAAATTTAGCTGCGAGTGATCAGGCCAACGTTGCCGAAGCGCTGTGACATCACTGCCGGTCAAACACACTTTCAGCATCTGACCCTGGAGTCACGCCGCGGTGCAAGAAGTCAATCAGATGCGTATTATACACACACCTCATGAGACTCACGTATGAATGTACAAATCAAGGATGTGCAGGGCGGCTTGACAGAATCCGAAATCATTATATAGATTTTTTTTTTCTCAAGAGTAACATGATAAAGAACAGATTACATTGATTTATTCCAGACGAGCAGAAGTTTTAAATGCTACATTTTCTGGCAGAACAGTTTTCCTTTTCCCGCGGGATTAGTTTTCACTAAATGAATGCGCTTGCATGCTACACTAAAAAATTGGAATAGCAGATACAATTTGCAAGTACAAGTATGATTTTTCTACACACACACACACAAACACAAACTGCTGTCTTATAAGTATTTCTTTCAGGATACAAAATATAATAATCATCAGCCTGCATGTAGTCAACCAAAAAGCAATGAATGTTATTTTTATTTATTTGTTCAGACATACCCTTGTGAAAAAGATGTGTGCTTAATTCTATTGAATGTGAACTAATAGTGTATAATTCAAATCTGAAAAAATATATTTTTTAAATATTGTTACCTGTACTTGCAGGTAATGAAGTAAAAGGCCACGTAAGTTAAAGAGAGAAGACTTTCATGACTTTGTTTCTTAACACTTCTTTGTAAAGCTTTAACTTAAATTAAATGTTTTAATCTTTTGTTGTGCTTTAAATAACTTATTTTAATGTGTTAACTAATATTCAAAAGCACTTGAATATAAATTTAACTGCAGTGTGTCATTGGATATTACATTTAAAGTAAATATATTGTAAATGTACTACATTGCAACTTCATCATTATGTGAAACTACAAATATATTTAAATGCATGACATACAAGTTTCAATGGAAATGACATTAAAGTATGTTAAAGTAAATAGTTAGAGTAAACTTTAACCATACTTCAATGACAATAGAAGTAATTATGAGATTACATATAAAGTTAAATTACATGCTTAAATTGAAACAAACCACTCTTAAGCAGTGGTGGAGGAAGTACTGAATCTCAGTACTTAAGTAAAAGTACAAATAACCAGAGAGATATTTACTTTAGTAAAAGTAGAAGTACCATAATGACAACCCTACTTAAGTAAAAAGTAAAAAGTACCTGATTTTAAATGTACTTTAAGTATTAAAAGTAAAAGTACTTGCATAACAATTTATTATCTTAATGTCTATATTCTAATGATTAATAAAACAGTTAATTCTAACTCATTCAACCTAATACTCATATAAAGATGTTCAATATGATGGAAAAGCAGTTATATTTTAAGTTTTTGTCACCATTTCTGAACAAGCTTGCAATTAGGCAATATACACATCAAGCTTACTACTATACCCTTACTATATACGGTATATATATATATATATATATATATATATATATATAAACACACATATTATGTTAAAACACCGTATATGAAGGCGTTTGGCTGTAAACGCGATTCATTTATGGCGTAATTCTGAACCTCTTGGCTTGCCATACTAATCCTAACCAAACGTATAATACACCCCACATCACTAAACCTACCAATGCGTTTCCTATGCATGTAAAAACTAATTTTTGCATATAAATTGCACGATAAACACACTGCGTGCTATAGAGACGCATTTAGTGTGACTGGGTTGATATATCTATGGCAACCAAACTTCACTGGTGAGACAGAAACGTGCGATGAACGGACGGTCAGGATGACGTTTTGGCAGAGGGGAAAACTGATCCGAAAATGTAACGAAAATGTAACAGAACGTTGTAGAAATGTAGTGGAGTAGAAAGTATAATACTTGCTGCAAAATGTAACGAAGTAAAAGTAAAAAGTATGCACTATTGATTCGACTTAAGTAAAGTACAGATACGTGAAAAATGTACTTAAGTAAAGTAACGAAGTATTTGTACTTCGTTACATTCCACCACTGCTCTTAAGTAGCTACATTTTCATTTAAATGTAAAAGACATTAGGGTATCCATGTATGAATCATAACTGGAAGATATATATCCATATATTATACTGATTAGCAGTGT
Organism: Rhinichthys klamathensis goyatoka; assembly: GCF_029890125.1. Taxonomy (NCBI): domain Eukaryota; kingdom Metazoa; phylum Chordata; class Actinopteri; order Cypriniformes; family Leuciscidae; genus Rhinichthys; species Rhinichthys klamathensis. Next base: position 5,401,544 of record NW_026606822.1, read on the forward strand.
TGTTCACTACGACAAACATCACTTTTACAACACTAAACCTTCACCAGTAACCTTCTGGTGAAAGAAATCCCACAGACGCACACTTGAGGAGGGAGCTGAGCCATTTCGGCAAACCAGAAGATCACAGAGACTTTTGACCTGGACCAGAAAGAAACCACCCAGCAACCACATGCAGGCAACCACCCACACCAGCCTATAAACGTCCTTGAAACACACACAACACTTTTGTGAATTTCACACAGGTTCGATTTCTTCAGAATCGTGTTGTTCTCCTGCAGCGGTTCATTCATATAAGCACAGTTAAAACAGTGGGAGTTTTGATTGAAGTCTCTGGTTTTTGCTAACCTTTGACTCCACGCCTGTCAGTCCGAGGATGGAGGATCTCAGTGGAGTGTTGAGGTGGTGTTGTGTTAGAGGTCATTCAGTGCTGAGATTCCTGTGGGTCGAGTCCTGCAGTAGTAGAAGCCGTCTCTCTGTTAGACAGGTGTAATATCTACAGTAAAACACACTGGGAGAAACTGAGCGATGGATGGGGGGTGTTCGGGAAAATGCCTGTTGTCTTTTATGGAAGCAACAGCGTGTGTACGGGCCGTCCCGGGAGAAGCACAGCCTTGGATGCGTAATGGATTTTGCAAACCTTTTTTTATCTTAATGCAACATTTTTATGGCGTGTTTGAGGAATAATTTTGAACAGATGTAGTTAACGTCCATACAGCCAGCAGCATGTGTTTGATGCGCTTCATACCGGGACAACTGAAAGTCAGCTTGAGATAAACAGAACAGATTGTGTGTGGAGGGGTGTTTAGACACACACACACTCTCACACACCCTCACACACCCTCACACACATTCTGTCTCTCACTCACTCTCTCTCTCTCTCTCTTACACACACATACACACACACGCACACACACACGCACACACACACAAACTGCAGTCTTATAAGTATTTCTCTCTCACACACACACACACACACACACCCTCACACACCCTCACACACATTCTGTCTCACTCTCTCTCTCTCTCTCTCTCTCTCTCTCTCTCTCTCTCTTACACACACATACACACACACGCACACACACACAAACTGCAGTCTTATAAGTATTTCTCTCTCACACACACACACACTCACACACACACACACACACACACAAACTGCAGTCTTATAAGTATTTCTCTCTCTCTCACACACTCACACTCACACACACACACAATCACTCACACACACAAAAACACACTCACTCACTTACTCACTCACTCACACACACACACACACACACACACTCACTCACTCACTCATTCACACACACACACACACACACTCACAGACACAATTATAAATAATAATAATCATTTCAATGGACACCGTTGTTATTATTAGGCAGTTTTACAGGGTATTGCATCTTGCTTGTCTGTTATAACTAGCTGAATTCTTGAAATTTAGCTTTCAATCAGTCAAACATTGAAACTGGGATGCTGTACACATTATTACTGTAGGCCGGGTATGACATTCACATTTCACACTGTACATCATGCTTTCTGTTGGTTCAACTCACTGGATTATGTTGTTCAGGACAGAGTTTGGATGGTCCAGTTAACCCATTGCTGATAGATGCTTTGTCCAAAAAGCATGTAGTCGATACAACAGATCAGATCAGAGAGAGAGAGAGAGGGGGGTGTTTCACCACTTCACAGTGTCTGGGTTTTATTCCAACAGTTGGATGAGTCAGTGTAGCAAACCTAAGAGGCTTAGCTCAACGCAGAGCTCGGAGCAATGCTTAGAGACTCCCATCACTATCCAAAAAATGCAGGAGAAATTAATAATGTCCCCTGATGATTTGACTCTTTTACACAGAGTATGAAAATCGGGTTTTCATCATGAGTCTGTTCGTCTTCCCAGCAGCCCTCAATCATGGCAGGCATGCAGAACCTTCCTTCAGTCTGAACATCATCAGAATCGCAGTCTTCAAAAGTCAATGCAGAACAAGAAACAATAGTTAGTTCTGGGGCCAGTTGCATAAAGTGTCTTAAAGGGATAGTTCACCCAAAAATGAAAATCACCCCATGATTTACTCACCCTCAAGCCATCCTGGGTGTAATAGAAAATAGGAAATCAGTTAAATAAATAAAAAATGTCCTTGCTCTTCCATGCTTTATAATGGCAGTGAATGGAGGATGTGATTTTAAAGGCCAAAAAAGTGCACCCATCCATCATAAAAATAATCCATTCAGCTCCGAGGGGTTAATAAAGGCCTTCTGAAGCCATACGTTTTTGTGAGAACAATATCCATATTTAAAAAAGCTTCCGACAGACGGCCTTACGCATCGATTTAAGGCGAAAGAGTGACCTCTGACCCGACGCATTAACTCCGATTGTATTGGTCTGAAATAAGAAAGTCTTTTACACCTATGAAGGCTTGAGGGTGAGTAAATCATGGGGTAATTTTTATTTTTGGGTGAACTATACAATGTCTTTTCCAATTCAAATTAGACCGATCTACCTTTTTATGTAACTGGCTTTAAAAAGAAAAAATAGATGACTAACTTTTAAGACTTGTCTAAGCAGTTTATGCAACTGGACTGTTTCTGGTCAGCATAACAAGTCACCAAACACCAAAAAATGTGGGAACGTCCCTGCATTACATAACAAAATATCAAACAAAGAGCAATAAGATATTTTTAAAAAGTGTCAAGGTGATCTGGCAACTAAAACACCTTTTGTGTCTTCGTTTGAACACTTTAGCAATTGTTTCTAATTCCAAACTGAACAAAATGTTGATAGAACAATGTGCTTATGCACATCTTTGTTTAAAATAAACGACACTTGCTATGATATTCTATTAGCTGATGCAGTGACATTCAAACATTGTGACAAATACATTTTTATGTCTGCAAAAGTAACAAAAAATGTAACAAAAAGAGAAAATGTGGTGCCTGAAGGTGCACCTCTTGCTCCCAATTCTTCATTTTCAAGTCAATTATTGTTGTTTTGAGTCACAGATAAATTGCACCATACAAGCCAATTAATCAACTAACTAAGAAATTTGATTTATATCACAAAATTAATCTGTGCCTTACAATATCATTCTTCTTCAAGATGGATGAGGCCATTTCGTCTGTATAGCTTTTTCAGTATTTTCTGTCAATTTCGAGCAGAATCAATTCATGTAAATATGACCATTAAATCCTGTAGCTGCTCATTCTGATGAGAAAGAATGATTCATATGATTGGAGAGAGAGAGAGAGAGAGAGAGAGAGAGAGAGAGAGAGAGAGAGAGGGAGAGGGAGAGAGAGAGAGAGAGAGAGAGAGAGAGAGAGAGAGAGAGAGAGAGAGAGAGAGAGAGAGAGAGAGAGAGAGAGAGAGAGAGAGAGAGAGAGAGAGAGAGAGAGAGAGAGAGAGAGTGTGTGTGTGTATGTATGTGTGTGTATAGCCACAAGATGCAATGCAATAGTGGCTTATAATATTTATTGAATACTACAGAGCATTCACCAATACAAACACTTACAGATCAAAAGTCAAAAAAGATGTTCAAACTCGTGGCTGTATTTAATTTCGATTAATCTGTTATGGAAATAAAATATCAAGTCACAGTGTATTGTGGGATACTTCACATTTTATCATTCGGATATTTTATGCATGCTGAAAAAGATATCGTGCAATTCTGAACGTAGCCACGATTTATTTATTTATCTATTTTTGTCACTGATATTTCAAGCACATTGTTAATCAAGTAAAAATGAAACCAAGAAATGCAAGGAATATTCTAAATAATAGAAAGTCTATAACTAGAGTCCATGACTAACAGTTTGTCATTTCCATAATCAACTTCGTCTCTTCTGCTCACCAAGGCTCCATTTATTTGATCACAAATACAGCAAAAATTGTTAAATATTATTACAATTTATAATAAGTGTTTTCTATGTGAATATATTGTAAAATGCAATTTATTCCTGTGATCAAAGCTGAATTTTCAGCATCATTACTCCAGTCTTCAGTGTCACATGATCCTTCAGAAATCACTCTAATATGATGATTTAATGCTCAAGACACATTTATGATTATTATCCATGTTGAAAACCGTCTTTGTTGCAGCGTATTTTGTCATATTCAGTATTTATTTGAAACAGAAATCTATTTTTAACATTGAAAAAATGTCTTTACTGTCATTGAATGAAAGTATTCCTATTGTTTTTAAGAAGAAAATGATACCTAAAAACTTTAACCAGCAGGAAAAAAAAATTGCAATACTATTTCACAACATTACTAATATTTTACAGTATTTATATCAAATAAATGCAGCCTTGGTGAGCAGAAGTGACTTTTTTCAACAACATTTTTGAACACATTTGAATGGTAGTGTATGTGTATGTGACTGACATTATCTACGATAATAAACAGGCTATTCTGCCCTTACTCTATAGTCATAGTTTGATTGCACAGCTGAGGTTTAGGACACTGAAGCACTTGGTCCGCACTTCAGTCTGAATCCATGAATCAGAAGCCATGAAACTGACAACTCAAGTCAACAGTGGAATCAATGTTTTATCATGACGGTTCATACAAAGAAGGTTAATAATAATGCATAAATGAGATGCATATCAAGGCCTCTCGCATTTGTGGGATCTGGGCATAAGGAGATCACAAATAAGATCTCTTAATCGTCTCAAATGTTTCTCCGATACAAGAAACAATACCCAAAATCGAGCTCAAACTGCCCTCATTAACATTAATGCAGATGAAAAGTAGTTATTTTTTACTAATTCTGGCATATTTACATGGTGTATTTTTATACAACAATGTTCATGAATATGCATGGTCCCTATTAAATAAACCAATAAAATAAAATAAAATAAACAATTGTCTCAGTTGGATCTGTTTTAGTAATTTTAAGAGAAATGTCTTCGATAATGTCAATAATTAAAAGAAAACTGAGAACATTGAGTCTCTTGAGCCATGAAAGAGGCCTGAATTTGCTCTGTGATGGTTAAACATTATTATGCAACAAATGTGTTGTTAAATATACGAAGATTATAAACTAGTAAATTCCTTTTAATCCCCAGCATTCATGAGAGACGTTCTTTTGTGAAGTAAGATTTGTTTACTCTTTTCTACAGGAAAAAAAACTGCTGTTCATTGATCTTTCTGCAAGATATATGGGAATGAAGCTCTAATTTGTATGCATGTACTGGGAATGAGAGTAAAAAGAATCAGTCATACATGCATTGGGCTATGAAGTGTCCAACACAGTGAAGAGAACCGAGACGATCAAGGTTTCTCCACTATAGCGGATCGGCTCGTCCTCGTAGAATAACTGTATACAGTAGGAAATAGTTCATCTTAATGAAAGACTTTTTACTTTGTCATTTAGTCAATATAAAATGGTTTTATTCATTCAGCAATGGAAAAAAAAGTCCACAGGGTGAACGTTTGACAAAAAAAAGATCAATGAAGACAAAAAAAAGATAAAAGCTGTTTATTTTAACTTTGAAAGACTTTCTTTTATTATAAAACATGCTGGCTAAGTGGCTGTTCACAAAGTTTTTGCTTTTAAATTGTTTTACTGAAAATGCCACAAAAACTATATATACACTACCATTCAAAAAAGTCTCTTCTAGTATTATCATTATTATTATCATCAGTTGAAGACTGTTGTTGCTTCATATTTTGTCATATTCCACCGCATTTATTTGAAATAGAAATCTTTTTAAGTTTAAAAATGTCTTTACTGTCATACTTACTTTCATTTTGTCCTTCCTGATTGAAAATATTTGTCTTTTTTTAAAGAAAAAAAATCATGCTAACTTTTTAGTGTATCATGGTTTCCACAAAAACATTAAGCAGCATTTTTTTTATTGTTATTTATTTATTTATTTATTTATTTCTGTCATATTGTTAATGTTTTGATAATATGTCTGTTGCTCCCCCTTCCCTGTCTTTTTGTTTGAGTGGATGTTTGTTTTATCTTTATTTCTAAAGACAATAAAGAGTTGATCACAAAAAAAAAAACATTAAGTAGCAATAATAATTTTAATCATATTTCACATAATCATATTTTATCAAATAAATGCAGCCTTGGGGAGCCGAAGAGACTTCTTCCCAATCTTGCGGACCCCAAATTTTCTTAAAGGGGTCATCGGATGCAAAATTCACTTTTACTTGGTGTTTGCATATAAATGTGTGTTTGCAGTGTGTGGACACAACCACCATACAATGAAAAAAATCCATTCACTCCTTTTTTTTTTTTATCCTCAAAAAGCCTAAACACTCTAGCCTGGTAATACCAAACTCTGCTACTTCGCTTTGCTTCATAGACAGAGTCTGGCATGGCATCATTGAAAAGTGTTTTCTTTGTCGCGGGCGGGGGTGGGGGGCGCTCGTCTGAAGTATAAAATCATTGGTTACCCGTAAGCCAATCACATAACGTTTGGTTATGACGTGTGTTATGCGCCAGCTCAGCAGCATCGAACTGCCACTGTAAACACATTATAATGCGAAAACGAAACAATCGAGAGAAATACCGGAGTGAACATGGCTGTCAACGACTTTTGTAGATTATGTGATGTAAATCTACGCATCCACGGCACAATCGGGGCCTCTAAACTATCATTTGACAGTAAAGAGAAACAGGAAAATATTTGCAGCCAACTGTCAAAGTTAGGATTAGTTCTGTCAAACACAGCTCTTTGTTCATTTCGAGTCAGTCGGAAATGCTGCAACTTAATTGCAAGATTACAGCATGACATGGCAATATTTACGAACTGGAAAAAAAAGGAGACACTGACCTGTCAAAAGGGTGCCAGTTCGAGCTCGACAGATAAAAGAGACGGGAGACGGGAAAACCTGTCGGGAGTGGGGCCACAACATTACCTCCATTCAAAATGTTTAACAAACACTCTTCTTGTTCGGGCTTCAGTTTGCAAATGCCGGCATTATTCTCCACAACAGAGTGAATTGCATCCCGTGTCTCCATATCCGCGGTCGTTTTCGATTTCCCTAACCACTTAGCGTCTACGTCACGGCTCTCAGCCCGCCCTCTGTTCGTTGATTGGCCGGATGTTTTCAGGCCTGAGGAAAACCGAGAGACATGTCGATGTCTCAGACTAAGTACAGAAGCGAAATGAAATTGAGCGGAAGTACGAAGTCTGACGTAGTCAGGCTATAAACACTCTCAATAATCAAGCCGTTTGGATTTTCTGAGCAATATGATGTCATAATGCTCATGCTCCGCCCACGACCGCTGACAGACTGTCCCGTATTAGCATATTTCCCGTATTAGCATATTTCCTGTATTAGCATATTTCCGCCCTCAGCCACACTGTCCACCAAGGCAGCACTTTACATGTCTTGTGTGACACCCCCCATGGAAGGGGGGGGGGGAGCTCATTATCATTTAAAGAGACATGCACCGAATGTGAACTGTGAACAGAGCTGTTTTTGAGGAGGTAAAACGATGTTGTTTCACACAACCATTGAGGAATTTTAACCAAAGTATGTTACAAACTTTACATGAAGACCCTAAAGAATCATACCAACTTGTGGAAAATGGGCATCCAATGCTATCTCACGACCAAATCGTACGTGAGGTCGTACAAATTCGTACGAATTAGCCACCTTTTAATCACTCGTACGAATTTGTACGAATTGGTCGTGAGATTAGGTTGGGAATTTTCAGGACTCGCAACCGCATTTTCGACGGAGCCCTGCTGTACGACTTTCTGTAACGTCATACAGATCGAGAGAGTCGCTCTGCGCTGTGTTATCTGAAGGTTTTAGAACCAACCCGTCAGTGCTGATTTACTCTAAATTTCAATTTCAGGAGGTTTTAAAGTCCCCCTGTAGTCAATCTACAATTTTATCCCTTAAAACTCATCTTTGATCACCAAAATGTCATATTTAAAAGTTTTATCCTTGAACAAAAATTCTTCATTTCTTGGAATATCTCGAATGTAACTCGACACCCTCGCCTCATTTAGTATATGTGGTTCTATGAATATGCAAATGAGCCCCGCCTCCACTCACTCACTCAGCTCAGAGATCCACTGGTTGACGATCACACGTTGATCTGATTGGTTACAAGGTCGTTTGTGACGTCAGAAACACCAGCGATTTCAAACCGTGTTTTTGAGACTGTCTTTGGTTCACTGCAGTTTTAAGCAGAAAATACTCAGCAATGCTGTCGACTTATGAATTTACACATGATTTGTCTTAAAGCATATTAAAACACCACATAAACAACATTAAAAGCTGGATTTTTAAATCTGGGGACAGAAATTAATTCAATTAATTAAAAGCGAGCTGTTGTGTGTTCTACATGCTCGTGCTTTTAGAGCAGTTTGCAATCTTGACCGCTTGAACACCACAGTTAATATTGACTGACATTCATATGTGAAACGCTTCCATGTCTCTCACATGTGGCGTGATGGCGAATTCAAGAGCGCATACTCCTTTTTAGCTTTTAATTCTTCATAGCAAGACTCATATTTTTGAAGAAAATTAATTCTGCTGACTGATTTGCTTTTGTAATAACCTAATAGTTTGCCACTAGCCTGTGCATTCATCTGGAACAGATAGAGAGGAGTGTGTATCGATTGAGTGGCGTGCAAAGCAGCTGATTTAATACAAAGATTTAATTTTGTTTCACTCTCCAATTTTCCACAAGACCCTGATAATAAGACTGAAGGGGAGGGATCGTGGAATTCCCAATGAATGCAATTTAATTTGATTCTTGCCATACATAAGGGCATTCACAACCCAGGAGAATACAGTTTGAATGACAAGCAACATAACAGGGTTCTGCATGTTGAGAATAAATCTTCAAAGTTAAAGTACAAAAAAAAAAAGTGGTTGGCTGTTAAGGTTGTTCGAGGTAGTTACACACTAGTCAACCTTCAAGCCTCTCTGTGATACTCTGGTCTCTAGATATGAACAGTTTATGGCTGTTGTGGATGTCTAAAAGCCTCTCATTTTATCTTTAAATGTAAAAAACAAAGGTTTTACATCAGAAAGTGCACATAAAAGGTTTTAGCGTCTTTACCCAGCAACATATATAGTGTTCTGTGACACTTGTCTATATCCGTGTGTTCATAGTGTATAGACACAGAAAGTGAATAGTATTTCGAGAGATGTCGCGATTAATCTCATAAAAACAAAAGGTTGTAAATATATATATGTGTGTGTGTGTGTGTGTGTATACAAACTTTACACAAATTTTATGTTAAATTTTATCGATATGACAGCACTAATACATACACGTTTTACCCAACAACCAGCATTCGGCCTCCTCAAGGACACAATAGCAACAAACACCCTTTTTTCTAACAACTTTTGTGACTTCAGACTCTACATAGAAGCTTTACAAACCGAATGTGGTATATATACTGTATAAGTAAATGACGGCGTACAACATCATTTGAAATTAGCCTCTTCAACATGTGTCTAACTAATACATGCAGGTCACAGTCACAGCTTCTTTCTTTCCCAAACACAACACATGATGGGTGACACGATGACGTTTATATAAGATATAAAGGTTGCACTTTTAGATCGACTAAAAGTGAAAGGTTGAAAGTTAGATCGACTACAAATCTACACTGGTGTTCAGGGACAGGCATTAAGCTGGTTCAGATCGTATTTAACAGACCGTTACCATTTTGTTTGTTTAAATGGGGAAAAATCGAAGATAACGTCAGTAGACTATGGAGTGCCGCAAGGATCGGTGTTAGGCCCTCTGCTATTCTCAATATATATGCTGCCACTTGGTAATATTATAAGAAAACATGGAATTAATTTCCACTGTTATGCCGATGACACTCAATTATATATTTCATCACGGCCAGATGAAAACACTAACTCATCAAAATTGACAGAGTGTCTTAAAGATATAAAATGCTGGATGACGCATAATTTCCTGCTACTAAATCCAGATAAAACGGAGGTATTACTTGTTGGTCCAAAAAACTATCCACAAAACCACTTACAATACAACTTTAATATAGAAGGATGTCCTGTTACTTTATCCTCTACGGTAAAAGACCTGGGTGTTATACTAGACCACAACTTGTCTTTCGAAAATCATATTTCATATGTTACAAGAACAGCCTTTTTCCATCTTAGAAACATTGCTAAATTACGTAACATGCTATCTGTTTCCGATGCAGAAAAGTTAGTTCATGCATTCATGACCTCGAGACTAGATTACTGTAATGCTTTATTAGCTGGTTGTCCTGCATCCTCAATAAACAAGCTACAGTTAGTGCAAAATGCAGCCGCTAGAGTTCTTACTAGGTCCAGAAAATATGATCATATAACACCAATTTTATCATCTCTACACTGGTTACCTATCAAGTTCCGTATCAATTACAAAGTACTATTACTGACCTATAAAGCCCTAAATGGTTTAGCTCCTGTGTATTTAATGGACCTTCTATCGCCCTACAATCCATCGCGTTCTTTAAGATCACTAAATTCGAGGCTTCTAGTCATTCCTAGGATATCTAAGTCCACTAAAGGAGGGAGGGCGTTCTCACATTTAGCTCCTAAACTCTGGAATAGCCTTCCTGATATTGTTCGAGGCTCTGACTCGCTGTCCCAGTTTAAAACTAGATTAAAGACGCATCTTTTTAGCCAAGCATTTACATAATGCTTACCTTTTATAATACTGCTGAATCAGATCAAATGCATTTAATACTATAAAACTTGAAGAGACTGTAGGTTATCTGTATAGGTTGCATAGTATTTGCAGTCATTACGTTCCTGTATATTGCGTGAATGACGGGTGGTTGGGCAGATATTGTGTTGCGGTAGGTAGTATGCCATACGGAACCGTTGTCCACTGAAACTGCCTATTCACGCACCAGTGGGGCTCGACAGCCTTAGTCAACGGGTTGGCGCGTATGGTTGGGCTGCGGAGAGATTGTGAGATTGTGGTTAGGTCTCAGCAGCAGGAGGGACGTAGAGGTCAGTAAGCTGGGCTGAGTTGAGTGGGGGACGGAGGGGGGTGATTTTGGGACGCAAGAGTCACTGTCTTCATGTTTTGTCATTTACGCCTGTGTTATGGAAATCATCATTATGAACAGCAGCTACGCTAATTATTTTCCCTTTGCTTTTCTGCTGTTATCTCGGGACGGGAGTCCCGAGAAAATGGCGTTCATCAGCTCCAGTTTGTATCCAGCCTCTCACGGAGACTTCAGATGCTCCAATCACAAAGCTATGAAGTGACGACTCAACACGGGCGATATGGACTCTCTATGGTGGACGGCACTGATCCTCAACAACTCGTCTTAAGACCGGCGTGCATACTTGGACTTCCAAAAAATACTCTAAATGTTCCGATCCAATCTGACTTGTAATGCTGCCCGAATCATGCACTGTTCCTTCGTTGGCCAGAGGAGAACTGGCCCCCCGACTGAGTCTGGTTTCTCCCAAGGTTTTTTTCTCCATTCTGTCACCTGATGGAGTTTTGGTTCCTTGCCACTGTTGCCTTGGCTTTTGGCTTGCTAAGTTGGGGACATTTAACATTTAATATTATTGATCTGCCTTACTTAAGGTGGACGTTGACGCAATTTCTTTTAGAAACAAACTTTGTTATATTGTTTTCATGTTATCACTGTGAAGCGCTTTGATACAATCTGTATTGTAAAAAGCGCTATATAAATAAAGGTGACTTGACTTGACTTGACTTTATTTTAAGGTGTCTTTGTTACACTGTATTTATACATTTAAGTACTGAGTAATATTAATTATCTACATGAACTTACTATAGGGTTAGGGCTTGGTTTAGGGTTAGTTGCATGTAGTTATGTATAATTTATAGTTATTACTATAGTAACTTAGCCTGGATGTCAGCCCGAACCCCGCCCACAACATTTTTTGGTCGGGAAGTTCGGTCTGGACTCGATCCATTGAGGAGTAATTATGATCGGTTCAGAAATCGTCGGGCCAATCAAATTGCCAGGGCGGGCTTTATACGATGATGGACAGATGATCTGCAGTTACGTAATCCTCACGTTATCAAAGAGCGCTTGGGTTGAACTGGTTTCCCTCAGAGATGACCGCCGCTGGAGAACTGAAATGTGTAGATTCCGCTATTGTGTCTGTTGTAAAAGAAATCGACAGCGCATTCATTTTAAAAGACGAACAGAGAACTGCAATCAAGGCATTTGTCGATCGGAAAGATGTGTTTGCCGTCCTTCCTACGGGATTCGGCAAAAGTGTATTTTATCAGCTGGCTCCGATGGTCGCTAAGAAGATGGGACGCAATGAAAACCCTGTGGTCGTTGTGGTTTCTCCTTTGGTCGCACTCATAGAGGACCAAGTAAAAGAAGCAACACTCGTTATTTTACTTCTTGCAGCGTGCGTGCAGTTGAGTTCTGATGACAATTTGCGTAGCTCATAAAAAAAAAACACTTACTGCGTTGCTCTGATTGGTTGTAGGTCTATCCAATTGAGTGCAGAGGGGTTTTTTTTTCCTGGTTTGGTTAAGACATGCCTCATAATCAAAGCCCTATGAAGTAGTATCAGACTCACATTCTGACTAGAATATGCAACACATTCTCATCCTTTGGCGTCATAGGTGACATTTCGTCGAAATCTTACGCACATGGCATCCTTTAGCGTCAATATAACACGCACTGTTATGGGTAGGTTTAGGTCTGGGGTAGGGTACGGTTATGACGCCTTGGGATCTGCGTCTCATATTGACGCTAAAGGATGCCATGTGCGTAAGATTTCGACGAAATGTCAAAAGCGTCACATGTATGACGCCTTGGGATGAGAACGGGCTGGAATATGAGTATGACAAAGTCAGGCTAATAGTAACTAACAAGAACACTGTAAAACAAAGTGATATAAACCCAACGCATTCTCATCCTTTGGCGTCATATAGGTGACGCCATATGACATTTCGTCGAAATCTTACGCACATGGCATCCTTTAGCGTCAATATAACACGCACTGTTATGGGTAGGTTTAGGTCTGGGGTAGGGTACGGTTATGACGCCTTGGGAAGTGATATAAACCCTATGATGTGTTACAAATCTTTTGTGTTTTCACAGACAAATCTATACGGGTGTAAATACGGAAACCTGGGTGAACTTTCCAATCCCATTACCATCAAAATGTTTATTTTTATTCTCAAAGAACAGATTTAGCATGTGTCTGCTGTCAGTTAGTATATTAAACTCATTTAATTGTCTGCGATTAGTATTCTAAAGCACATAGAGAGGAACACTGCTGAGAGGGTTTCACTAGAACTATTATATCGCTCTATGTCTTCTGAATATTGCAGTAAGGTGTCTCCCCTACAGGAATATTCACCGAAAAATGAATCATTTACTCGCCCTCATGTCGTTCCAAACGTGTGCAACATTTCTTCTTATGTGGAACACAAAACAACGATGTTTTACATGAAATCCGTGCTGCTCTTGAAAGCAGATGGTGACGATGAGCTGGAAATCATCAGGCACCTCAAAATTAGATTTAATTTAGTAGAGATCTACTAATTAAAATGTTAAAATCTCGATTCTGCCATTGTGATTCCTTTATAAATTTGTTCCATTTGAATGTCAGGTTGTGGACTCATTGGTCGCTTATAACTAAGATGTCAAATAAAGCATTTTTTTGCCCTCGGCTATTATCTGAACATATCTGAAGGTCTCATGTACGCATACGATGTAAACGCAGCTGTTGTTGTGTAAATGCGCCACAGATGTGTCCTCCTTGCCTGAACACCGAATGCCACTCATCTGTATGGTTTGTCTTGATTCATCTAGAATGATTTGAGACAGAATCGTGATGCATTGGTTTAAGTGTGGGACAACACTGACTCACCAAGGCATTGCAATTCTTTGATGCCGAAAACACAATAAAGCACCATAAAAGTATTCCCCATTCAACATATTCAAGCTTGGCTCTTAATGAATCATCTGAAGGTTTGAAAATGCCCCTTGTCACTTGGAAAAGACTAATTTGGACTTTCTGATAAACATTGTGTTACGGTACAAAGTCACACAGGTTTGAAACAACAGGAGTGTGAGTAAATGATAACAGGCTTTCATTTTCATCTCCCTTTAGCAGCAAAACACAGAGGTGTTTATTTTTAATTAAGCGTTGTGAAAATCACAGACATTATGTCAAATAAATAATGATTATTCAAGGTTGTTTTCGTTTTGCCGAATAACCAAACTAATAATTACAGTCAATGTTGTCTCTCTTGTCGTGAGCTGTTCTGTATTCTGCTAAAGCAGCCGGCAGTCAATGCTTTTCAAAACTCCACAGAAATGTCACCTCACTGTGACTGCATCGGTCACGGCTCTCCTTTACCATGATTGAAGATGTCAATGATGTCGAGGAAAAAAAATGGGAGTGTCGAACTGTGAAGTGCAAGTTACAATCATTTGCTGGAAATAAAGCCCTGAGCTCTCTGCTGGATGTTGCATCATATGCACTGGATTGAGAATCAAACATTTATAGTCAAGCTGCATGCGTCTCAGGAATATTCGCAGTTTACCCGCTCTCCACGTGCAGAAACAAGAACATAAGATTAGCCAGCAGCCATATCACCCTGTAGCCCAAGACTGGTTGCCCACTGAGGCTGGCTGTGTATTGGATGGGAGACTCCTTGGAAAACCTGGAAGAGGTGTTAGTGCGGCCAGCAGGGGGCGCTCACCCTGTGCTCTGTGTGGGTCCTAACGCCCCAGTAGGGTGATGGGGCACTACTGTATACTGTCAAATAGCACCGTCCTTCGGATGAGACGTTAAACCGAGGTCCTTACTCTCTGTGGTCATTAAAAACCCCGGTGTCCTGGCCACATTCCCTCTAATGGCCCTTGCCAATCATGGCCTCCCTCTAATAATCCCCATCCACTGAATTGGCTCTATCACTCTCTCTCCTCTCTCCACCTATAGCTCGTGTGTTGTGATTTTAGATACCGTTGTGCTGTGGCTGCCGTCGCATCATCCAAGTGATGCTCACACTGGTGGTGGTTGAGGAGAGACCCCGTCATGGTATTACACGCAGTGCAAATGTAATGTATTCGTTTTGCCAATAATGCTTCTTTGATAGCAGAACCAACAGTACGAGACACATTTATACTGTAATCCAACAAAGTCTCATGCTGTACTCGTCACAATTTGTATGAGATATCATATTAGCAATATTAAATTATAGTGATTTTAACACTTTTTATAAATGCATTAAAGAGGGACACAAAAAAATTCAACATTCCTGCAGTCAACATGCCAATCGCACACTCTCTCGAAACTTGCGACATCTGTGGCATTGTGATAAAACAATATATTTTATAAAACTGCACATTTTAGAGTGGCCTTTTATTGTGGACAGCCCTAAGGCACACCTGTGCAATAATCATAATGTCTAATCAGCATCTTGATATGCCACACCTGTGAGGTGGATGGATTATCTCGGCAAAGGAGAAGTGCTCCCAATACAGATTTAGACAGATTTGTGAACAATATTTGAGAGAAATAGGCCTTTTGTGTAAAAAAGTGTAGAAAAAGTCTTAGATCTTTGAGTTCAGCTCATGAAAAATGGGGGCAAAAACAAAAGTGTTGCGTTTAAAATTTTGTTTTTAAGTGTATGATTACAGTATTTATTAATATTTAGAATGACCTTTTCTTTTCATAGTTTTAGGTTCATTTTCATTTTAGTTTAAGTACTTTTGCTATATGTGCTTTTTCCAAGTTTTTTTAAACTAATATCTATATCTATAAATATCTATATTTTGCTTTATTTTTAACACTTTACAATAAGGTTCTATTTGCTAACATAGTATTTAATAAGAAATACTTCTAAAGCATTTATTAATCTTAATTAATAAGATGATGTTAATTTTCATTTCTAACTAATACGTTATTAAAATCAAAAGTTGTATCTGTTTTAATGGACTAACCTATTTTTTTTACAGTCTATATGACTAACATGGAATAACAAGTTGTGTTTTTAGTAACTAACACTGACAAAGATGAAAAATACTGTAAAAAATGTATTTCTCATTGTTAGTTAATGTTAGTTAATACATTCATTCGCGTTAACAAATGGTACCTTATTGTAAAGTGTTGGCATTTTATTTCAGAATTCGTTTTTCATCTAAAAATTAATATTTTATTATGTATATTTAAAATATACTGAAATATAAATATATCAATTAAGCTTTATTTTAGGTAACAAAAAAAGTTTTAAAGGTTTTAGTTTTACTAAACACTGAGTGATATATATATATATATATATATATATATATATATATATATATATATATATATATATATATATATATATATATATATATATATATATTAGTCTTTAAGTGTTTAGCAACATTGTTTATGAGTCACCCTCACAATTGAGTTCAACATGAGAGCGGGTTGATGTAATCTGTTCAAATTGATATCTAAAATTGTAAAATACGGTAGCAGGAACATGAATGCTGATGAATCCATGACCCTCAGTCATTAATGAAGATGTTTGTGTGCTGGACTCATAAGCACTGAAGTCATTATGACCTACAGGGATCTGTGTAGGGCTAAAGGTCATCTCTCTATGTCTGTCTCTCTGCCATCAGCGGGAAGCCACAGACTAATTAGGCATTAATTAAGCATGTAATCTTCATCTAGAAAGAAAATGAAGGATGAGAATCAAATATGGACACCTGGGAGGTGAACTGAAAATCGGCTCTACTATTAAAGTCAGATTACTCCACATTAGCGTTGCATGCATTTAGGCAACAAAAACATGTCAGCACTTTAACAAGACACACAAGACTCTACAAGACATTTTACACTAATGCTGCTATAGTGCCTCTTGTGGCAATGCTGAGAATGCATTGAAAAATGCTCTGATATACACTCACCTAAAGGATTATTAGGAACACCATACTAATACTGTGTTTGACCTTGGCTACTGCCTTAATTCTACGTGGCATTGATTCAACAAGGTGCTGAAAGCATTCTTTAGAAATGTTGGCCCATATTGATAGGATAGCATCTTGCAGTTGATGGAGATTTGTGGGATGCACATCTACGGTGGCCGAGACAGCTCAACGCACTGCAACTTAAGCAAACACATGCAAGTAGAAAAAAATGCGTGCAAATAGAAAAAAACACATGCAAATAGAAAAAAACACATGCAAATAGAAAAAAACACATGCAAATTAAAAAAAAACATCTTGCATCAGTTTCACAACACATGTGTGCTCCAAATCCAGAAACGCGCTGCAAAAGTTCACAACACAACCAAATACATAAACGCGCTGCAAATAACACAGACCACAACGGAAATGTTTCCAGGGGAACCAAATAAGTGACAAACCCGGCTGGGACGTGCTTACTGCTCGTGAGCGTCTCTGTGCCCTACTCCCTTCGAAGGGCAGACGGCAGAGCCCTTAGAGTGGGACTTTGGAGTGAGCAGGGCTCTAGTCTGCCATTATAGCCGTGTGGAACGCACTTGATGAAGGAGCAACTAAAGACAACGTAATTCCTCATTATTTTCACCTGGGATGTTCCCATGACAACGCAGCACGGCGTCCATCAGCTGAAGAGCTGGTCTTACGACAGAAATATAATGCTGTTAACATAACGGTTGCAAATACATTTGTATTTTTACTTTTTTTTTAAAAGCTTTTAAAATATGCGTTATATATCTGTGTGTCTCAACTTTAAAATTTTGGACCCTACATTACCTAACATTTCTTACGAAACTTTTCTTTATGAAAATGTAAACATAACATGAAACAATTTGTACAGTGTAACTGATGTATAGATAAATATCTTTCCTTCATGTTTTTCTTCTTTATCTTTTCTATTTATTTATTTTAGTTTCCAGTTCATTGTTCTTTTCTCATTTGTATTCTGATGACATTGAACATATTGTTAATACATTTTGTACATTGTATACAAGTTGTATGTCATAGAAAAATTCATCTCTGTATGTTTTGCACAAATAAATAAATAAAGTAGAATTTTAAGCTGCAAGCACCAGCACGCATAGATTTATGGATATCTATGCCACCACGTCCCAGCCGGGTTCGTCACTTATTTGGTTCCCCTGGAAACATTTCCGTTGTGGTCTGTGTTATTTGCAGCGCGTTTATGTATTTGGTGGTGTTGTGAGTATTTGGAGCACACGTGTGTTGTGAAACTGATGAAGATGTTTTCTTAATTTGCGGGTGTTTTTTTATTTGCATGTGTTTTTTTTATTTGCATGTGTTTTTTTCTATTTGCATGCGTTTTTTTCTATTTGTATGTGTTTTCTTCTGTTGCAGCGTGTTGAGCTCTCTCGGCCACCGTACACATCCAGGGCACAAAGCTCCCATTCCACCACATCCCAAAGATGCTCTATTGGGTTGAGATCTGGTGACTGTGGGGGCCATTTTAGTACAGTGAACTCATTGTCATGTTCAAGAAACCAATTTGAAATGATTCGAGCTTTGTGACATGGTGCATTATCCTGCTGGAAGTAGCCATCAGAGGATGGGTACATGGTGGCCATAAAGGGATGGACATGGTCAGAAACAATGCTCAGGTAGGCCGTGGCATTTAAACGATGCCCAATTGGCACTAATGGGCCTAAAGCGAGCCAAGAAAAACATCCCCCACACCATTACACCACCACCACCAGCCTGCACAGTGGTAACAAGGCATGATGGATCCATGTTCTTATTCTGTTTACGCCAAATTCTGACTCTACCATCTGAATATCTCAGCAGAAATCGAGACTCATCAGACCAGGCAACATTTTTCCAGTCTTCAACTGTCCAACTTTGCTGCATACCTCGGTTGTAACAAGTGGTTATTTCAGTCAAAGTTGCTCTTCTATCAGCTTGAATCAGTCGGCCCATTCTCCTCTGACCTCTAGCATCAACAAGGCATTTTCGCCCACAGGACTGCCGCATACTGGATGTTTTTCCCTTTTCACACCATTCTTTGTAAACCCTAGAAATGGTTGTGCGTGAAAATCCCAGTAACTGAGCAGATTGTGAAATACTCAGACCGGCCCGTCTGGCACCAACAACCATGCCACGCTCAAAATTGCTTAAATCACCTTTCTTTCCCATTCTGACATTCAGTTTGGAGTTCAGGAGATTGTCTTGACCAGGACCACACCCCTAAATGCATTGAAGCAACTGCCATGTGATTGGTTGATTAGATAATTGCATTAATGACAAATTGAACAGGTGTTCCTAATAATCCTTTAGGCGAGTGTATTTCAAAATGCAACAACAAATAAAATCAAGCTTAGTCAGATTCACATAATTTCTAATTTCTTTAGACACTGCAAAACATATGAGCACTGAAAAGTCCCACCCGAACCTTCTTTATGCATTATGGTGTTCCCTCCAAAATCTGTAATGACAAAACCAAAACATGGGGCTTCTGAAACAGCGCTTGACATCAGATAATCTGCAGTAGTAGCAGGCCTGCGTCAGACTTCATGATGTATGTGGCGTGTCAGGAAGTAAACTATGACCCATTATCTTTGATAAATGGTCGTATTGTCTCCTGTAAGTTGCCGCGTGCTGTGCCATCGCTAAATGCAACCCGTACAGTGATATTTATCATGCTCCCACTCAACCTGCACACACTGCAATACAGCAGGACAAATGGCATGTTTACATCTGTGCAAAATACCTGGAGTTTGAAAATATATACATGACTCCAACTCTCTTATACTACAACCTCAATGGTCCAGTTTCAAACCATCAGACCTCTGATTCCCACTGCAAAACAAAATAAAAGCTGACCAAAAAAAAAAAAAAAACATAAAAAAAATGGTTAATTGGCTGGTTACTGTACATTTTACTCTCAGTTGAATTAAGTTAAAAATATATATTATATTAACTACTTTATGCATTATGGTGTTCCCTCTGAAATCTGTAATTACAAAACCAAAACATGGGACCACATATTATATTATATTATATTATATTATATTATATTATATTATATTATATTATATTATATTATATTATATTATATTATATTATATTATATTATATTAAATTGAAACAAAAATGAAAGCTGACAGAAAC
Source organism: Rhinichthys klamathensis goyatoka (assembly GCF_029890125.1). Lineage (NCBI taxonomy): Eukaryota > Metazoa > Chordata > Actinopteri > Cypriniformes > Leuciscidae > Rhinichthys > Rhinichthys klamathensis. The sequence continues at coordinate 5,421,587 of NW_026606822.1, forward strand.
ATTTTTCATTAAATTGCATTAAATTAAAAAATATTATTATATTATATCAAACAATTATTTTATTATATTATATTAAATAACAGTATATAAAACATATATATTATATTATATTTTGCATTCCTCTTAATTAAAATATTAAATAATTGTCTTTAATACCATATTTTCCCAACTATTTCTGGGCATTTTCAAAAAAAATTACATGACTTTTCAATGCCAAGTTCAGAGCCATGACTCAAATGGCTCTCAAATTAAATATAATATAGAATTAATATAATATAATAAACTTTGATTTAAATAAAAAAAGGTATGACACCTGACCAAAAACCTTTTATAATAAAAACCTAAATGATAAAGGTACAATAATGAATGCATATAACGAGATTAAAAAAAAATCCTATAAAGCATTGCAAATGATGTAAATCAAAAATGACAGTATAATATAAAACTATTGAGCTATACTCATTGTTTATGAGTATAAAACCAATTATTTTATGTTGTAAAATATGTACATACTGTAAATGCAAATATAAAAGAATTAGCATTTTATCATTCACTTTTTATAGGAGTGTTTTTCAGTGAGAATTCAACTTTAGTATTAAACACGATTTTTTACAAAAGAAGCTGAAAAGATCTAAACCTCAAAGCTCATGTTAGGGCTGTTTTGAAAGCTTAATATGTTACTGATAAAAATCAATTTCTCTATGGAGAAAATGAATGGGATTTTTCTTCTCCCAGAACGCGACTGCTGTGTTCTCTATAGGGGAAAATGTTCAGTGATGAATTGAAGTGCACTAGTTAGAGCTCTGAGTGGACACCGGCTTAGTGAGAGTGAATGCTTTGATTGTTGACAGACTGAATGAATCTTTGTCTTCATTTAGTCCAGAGAGAAAACTGCCTTTCGCAGCACAGCAGGCCAAGACAAATACCATAACACCTCTCTCGTCTGCTCTGATTTCCTCTTCTCATAATATATACACACACACAGAGAGAGAGAGAGAGAGAGAGAGAGAGAGAGAGAGAGAGAGAGAGAGAGAGAGAGAGAGAGAGAGAGAGAGAGAGAGAGAGAGAGAGAGAGAGAGAGAGAGAGAGAGAGAGAGAGAGAGAGAGAGAGAGAGAGAGAGAGAGAGAGAGAGAGAGAGAGAGAGAGAGTCTCAACGTCGGCTGAATACGCAATTCTGCAATTCTGTGCTTTTCAGTTCACAGTAATGCCAATTATTCCTGCGCACTGGCAGCTCTAATACACACTGGTGCTTCATTCTGTCTCTGTTCGACAACACAACCGTCCTGACAAGCGGCGCTAGTCTCGCAAGAACACATCTGCATTGAATAAAAATAACTCCCATTAGAGTATTAGAAGACTGTTAGGGTTAGTAGACATGTACTTGCAAAGTTACTTATAGTTAATGTCTAAAGTGGACCATCAAAATAAAGTTATATTTTAAAGTGTAATTTATTCCTGTGATTTATTTATCTATTTTTGTCACTGATATTTCAAGCACATTGTTAATCAAGTAAAAATGAAACCAAGAAATGCAAGGAATATTCTAAATAATAAAGTCTATAACTAGAGTCCTTGACTAACAGTTTGCCATTTCCATAATCAACTTTGTCTCTTCTGCTCACCAAGGCTCCATTTATTTGATCACAAATACAGCAAAAATTGTTAAATATTATTACAATTTATGATAAGTGTTTTCTACGTGAATACATAGTAAAATGCAATTTATTTCTGTGATCAAAGCTGAATTTTCAGAGTCACTCTAATATGATGATTTGCTGCTCAAGAAACATTTATGATTATTATCAATGTTGAAAACAGTTTAACATGAAATGACATTTTATTTTTCAGGATTCTCTGATGAATAGAACGTTTAAAAGAATAGCATTTATGTCACATTTAATATGTCCTTGCTGAATAAAAGTAATTTCTTTTTCTTTTACATTCTGATTCCTAACTGTTTACTATAATTTCATATTGTTTTGTATAACTGCAATACTTTTAAATGCACTTACTGTACTCTGTCCATGCTAAACAATTTTCAGTTTCCACTGTATCATGATGAAAATATTAAAATGTGTGCAGATTAAACTGATCCGTCATTGGTTTAGTTTGATGCCATTCAGCCAGAGGGCCTGAGCGATCTGAAGTCATCTCTCCGCCGTATGTAATATCATACGCAAGTGGATCATTCAATCATTACTGTCCTGGTGTATTACAGCCATAACTTTCATACTGTCAGCGCAAGAAAATTTAAATGCAGCCGTTGAATTAATAACAATAGAGATCAGACAATCGCTCACCGTATCATGCAGACAGAGATCATCTCTAGACTCAGACGTCAATGAAGCATTTAACCCGCGGGGCCTTGAAGACTCCTCCGTCTCTTTATCAGTCTGTGTGCATCATGAAAACTGATGAAAAAGTAAACACACATATTTAGCTGTAAATCATTTTAGTGTTTGTTTCATTTCCAGTCACTTGGTTTGTAATTAAAGAGCAGAAAACACATTTACAGTAATGTACTTAACAATGAAGCTGAGCAAACAAGTTAAACGGCAGAAAAATAAATGGATTGCCAGAAAAGTCAACATAATTCAAGATATACTCTCTTATCTCATGCAATTCAGATAAAAAACAAATCATGAAAAAAAAGGTTAACAAAAAATATTGGGGCCCACTTTATATTAAGTGGCTTTAATATGTAGGCTACCAACTTTGACATTAATAATTTGATACAATGGACTTATTGTGTACATACATGTTTTTACATTGTACTTATATTTTAAAAATACCAGCATGTAATTACAGCTGTAATTAATTGATGTAATTACATTTGTAATTACACTGTTGACCCTTCCCTTACACCGTAACCCACCCTTAAACCGACCCATACCACACACACCTGACCCTAACCTCACCCGTGTCACACCTCAATAGCAGCAATGTGTTTTACAATACAACATCAACACAATAAGTGCATTGTACTTATTTTTCGATGCAAGTACATAGTAATTAAAGCCACTTAATATAAAGTGGGACCAAATAAAGTAAATTCTTTCTTTCTTTCTTTCTTTCTTTCTTTCTATCTATATATCTATCTCCATCTCTCTTTATCAGTAAATATTGATACTGATGAATTTTCATTAACCAGCAAATCATGTAATTAATTTGAGAATCTTTTTTTTTATTGGCAAACTTAATATTTACTCTCTCTCTCTATATATATATATATATATATATATATATATATATAAATTATTAGTGCTTGTGCATGTTTCATGGCTGTCGATATGCCTTAAAGGAGTAGTTCACTTTTTAAAAAACTTTTGCTGATAATTTACTCACCCCCATGTCATCCAAGATGTCCATGTCTTTCTTTCTTCAGTCGAAAAGAAATTAATGTTTTTGTTGAAAACATTCCAGGATTTTTCTCCATATAATGGACTTCAATGGTAGCCAAACGGTTCAAGGTCTAAATGACCGTTTCAGTTCAGCTTCAAAGGGCTTTAAACGACACCAGACGATGAATAAGGGTCTTATCTAGAGAAACGATCTGTCATTTCAAAAATAAATAAAAAAGTTAAAGTTTTATAGGCACAAATGCTCGCCTTGCGAACTCTCCTGTTCGAACTCGTTCATCAAAATGAACGAATCTTTTTTCGAGTCATTGACTCGTTCATCAAAATGAACGAATCTTTTTTCGAGTCATTGACTCGAAATGACAGATCGTTTCTCTAGATAAGACCCTTATTCATCGTCTGGTATCGTTTAAAGCCCTTTGAAGCTGCACTGAAACGGTCATTTAGACCTTGAACCGTTTGGTGCCCAGCAAAGTGCATTATATGGAGAAAAATCCTGGAATGTTTTCATCAAAAACATTAATTTCTTTTCGACTGAAGAAAGAAAAACATGGACATCTTGGATGACATGGGGGTGAGTAAATTATCAGCAAAAGTTTTTTTTTTTAAAGTGAACTAATTCTTTAAAATGATACAAATTGTATGTATATAGTATTTATGTAATTTGTATCATTTTAAGGCATCTTGACAGCCCTGAAACATGCACGAGCACATGACATAAGTTTAGGTCGCTCTGTAATGACATTAACCCAACAATTATAGCCTTCAGATTCGACACACACACTTCATGCTTACTTTTAATTAAGCTCTCAGTGTCACTGATTCAAAAGGCCTGTTTTTCTCCTCCCTGCAACACTCAGAAACGCTGGATAATTAGCTCAGCTCAAAGAGAACAAGGTAGGAGGTGGAGAACTGGTGTAGCACTGGGACCTTCAGCAAACAAAGTGGAAAGGCAGTGGATGAATTATTCAAGATGGAGCTGGATGTGGCCACGGGCTACAGCATCCATCAGGCTGCGGAGAAAGATGCTCAATTAATGCCTTTAAATATATAGCAGTCTCACACCTCTTCATAAATGACTATCAATAATCCCCTCGGCTCGGGTACCGCTGGGTCACATTTACCCTTAAAAACAGCAGGGGGGGGAAAGTGTAAGCAGATTTTTCAAGAAAATTATTGTATTTATTTATTTTTTGCATGGTGACATTATTTCAATAATGATTAAGCACATTTAAACCTAAAAATCTATTTTAAGGAAATTAAGAAAGACATAAATTACTGGTGTATTACAATTTTTGTATATTTACATTTTCTTTAATTATAATCAGCCTTAATTGGCACAGAACAAACATGTTTAATAAGTAACCTCACAATATGCAAACAAAAAAAAGTGTTTTTTATGATCTATAGCTACTTTACAATGAAAAAAAGAGTATATTTTCGTTATAATGATCATATTTTCAGCAGGCTACTTTTGTGCTCATCGTAAAAATGACAAACGTCACGATTATGTTGAGTCAGTTTCATTTTCATGGACTTTTAGTTTGCTCTCATCAGTTTCCCACCACTACTTTCTCTCATGTGATAGGCTAAGTCATTCTGTTCAGCTGTGTCCTTATTAGTTCCCTTTGTTTGTTTCCGTGTATTTAAGTCCTTGTTTTTCATTTGAATTTTGTCCGGTCTCGTTTATACTATTCGGTCGAGTTTAAATTACCCATTAAAGACTCTTTGCATTTAATTCTTTATCATCGTGCGTCTTCCTGCAACCGTTGGTGACAATAAATATAGCATGTTTTTCATGCAAAATATCACGCCTTAGTCCACTGGTAGCCTACTTGAAGAATAACTACAAAAGGACACCGTGAGAAAATGAATGTTCCTCTCAGCGTGATGCAAGGCACTAATGCGTGAGGCCGCACGTTTCAAAAGCTGTGTATTATTCAAAGAGACGCACCTCTTCAAACGTGGCATTACTCCATTAGAGGGATCGTCCGACAACAACAAGTTTCGTCTGGAGCTTCTTGAAGGTTATTTAAGGTTGTTGAATTTCATTCTGTTCATCGGAAGATCAGAGACACTCGGAGTAAAAAGATTTGTGGAGCACGAGATAAATGCATGCTTTTTCTGCCGGTTGTACAGTGACAGAAGTCATTTATTTGATATTTTTGTACAAAATCCAGAAAAAGATGAGTGTATGTTGAAGCTGGTTAGGTCACAAGCGCCTGTTCCTCACCAAACCACGTCTAAGCATAAAACCCATGTCTCTTTCTCACTACATTTTATGGCCTCTAATCCAAACAGAAGTGACTGAAGATGCTTGGCTAGCCGTAATCTACAACTCGTCCTTCCTAAACGCTTTAATCACTGTAATCTGACATATTCATCATAACTGCTTTCTCGGTGAAAGCGTGAAGTTAAGTTGAGGGAGTCTAAGGATGACCTTTCCAACACCAAAAGAACAATTAAACCCAAAAAAGGCCCCGTTGTTGAGTTTCTCCACTAATGATGTTCACAATTATTTTCAATTATTGTAATGTTGTAAATGAAAGGCCGCTGACAGCTCCTTTTGAAAGTGTGGACGGAGCGACGTTTATTCTCACCCTCGCGGCGTTAATTAGCTTCAGTCGCGGGCGCTAGTCTTCAGGCACTTTCCTGCAACACACACGGGTGTGACCCGCAGCTTTGTTTCTATCTGACAAGGTTTGACGTTGCTCTAATGGTTCGTGTTCTTTTATCAAACGGTAACTTGTTAGCATTGCCTTATTTAATGTTCTCATTACTCATAAGACTTCTTTATAAAAGCTTGGATGTCTTATGGAGCGAGTTGAGCGATGCTTGTCGATGCGGTGAGATTTATGCAAATAGTCTGGACATAAACGTGCTGAGCAAGCTTGAGCCAATTTGCCTCCTTAAAAGTTCTGCTGACACTTGGAAGAACGGTCTACTTTTAACAGAAGAAAAACTTTCCATCCTCAACTATCATGCATTTCAAGCTTTGATGGAAGGCATAAATGCATTGCATTGTTAAACCCTCAAACAAATGATAATTGTGTCATTATTTACTCACGCTCATGGCATTCCAAACCTGTACGCTCTTATATTTCTTCAAAAGGAGAGTTTTTGAAGAAACAGGCAAGTGCTCACGTCTATCAATCTCCAAACACGCGACATTATGTAGTGCAGTGTGATGCAGTCTGATAAATATAAAAAGAGACATTATGTTATGATTCATAAAAGCTATAAACTTTTGCATTGCAGAGGAGCACATCTAGACTTCTCATTTAGACTTCAATTACAGAGCTTAAAACTCTCTAAACCTCTTGAAATGCATACAAACCACTTGCTAAGGTGAATTCAGCAACTTCAAATGTCTGTTCCCTCATATAGTGCCGTATTTAAGGGTATAGGGGGTGATTTCGGACACAGTCCTATAGTTTCCTAGTGTGACCTATTGTGTTCACCTGTCCCTCGTTAATTAATTAGTTCTGTGTATTTGTACCCCATGTTGTTGTCTATTTTATGATGCTCTGTACATCCGAGTTCTTCATGAAAGCTTTTCTTTATAGAAGTTGTTTTGTAAAGAAATGAAGTTTGCGGCCCTGGATCCAAGCCTCTGCTCTCTCTGTGTCCCGTATAACTAAGATGCTGATTGTGCCAGATTAATACTGCTTTAATCATAAAAAAAAGTTATGCTGCCCTTAAATAGCTTTAATAAAGTTCTAGCTAGTATTTTGTAAATACTTTTTTCTGGTGAGCATCTTGTCTGTAGCTTAAGTACTGTAAATTATGAATAACTCAACAGTTTCAAAGCATCACACGGCACTTTCTCCCCCTTGAGTTGCAGTAGGGCCCCGATGCCTCTTTCACGCTGATTTTATAGCCAGTCTTAAATACACATGCAGGCCATTGCCCATTTTATAGGACTCATTATCGGAGTGTTGGGGGAAAGAACTAATTATTTACATTAGGCCTGTAGCTTACGGCACGTCAGGGCCAGTCGATTCCAGTGGGCCGATGTTTAATGTGCGCCTTCATTCCGGCATCAGGCTCTCAATTATTCATCTCTTATAGTCTTTCCGTCTGAGGGACCCCATGCATTCTTGATTTGCACAGGCGATTGGTGAGGATGCAGCTATGATGTCGATGTAGCCACACACACACACACACACACACACACACACTAATAGAACAACAACAGGGTGAGAAAGCCAAGTTACTGCACACATTGTAAAAAATATAGGTATACAAGCGACTGGTTTTACTAGTTGCATCCAGCTAAATGTAAAACATATTAATGCTATGCATTTTAATAATGCATATTAATAATTCAAAATGCATAAAAAATATTAATAATGCATTTTATGTAAACGCATTGTATCTAATTTCATGTAAAATGTCTAGACTTGTTGTAGTCTGATCAAATAATGAGTAAAGCAAGAGATTCAGTTTTGACTTCCAGGCCTGGAAAAGTTCAAGTGTGAATATAGATTTTTCTAGTTGCTATAAAAGAGGCAACACTTTCTGCTTCCAAATTCATTGGTCAAAAGAAATTATATTTCTCACCTTGAATTTGAGATTTATTTCTTATTGACTTGTATAAATGCGAGTCTACTCTTCTCAATGCACTAAGTGAGACATCAAGACTTCATTCTTGTAATTGTGGAGCAATATAAAGTTGCACACAAAAGATATTGTTCAGCTAACTCTCTTTGTACAACACTGGCGTGCGGATGTCCTTCACCTTTAAATCCAGTCTTTTGACTGAAACGGCACGAGGGATTCAGCTGAAACACAACGACTGATCAGGCCAGATAAAGTGCACTTTTCAAACATTTTTCAAACAAATTGTTTCCTGAAAAATCTGACAAGTCAAAGCATATTAATGGCAGTTTACTCAACTCTATGCTTACACTCTAAAAAATGCTGGGTTGTTTCAACCCAAATTTGGGTCAAATATGGAAAAACCCAAATATTGGGTTAAAAATGTAATTAGAAAAATTACAGTTGAAAGTGAAAGTTGAAGTTGGGGTTAAAATTTTAAATTACATTTTTAACCCAACATTTGGGTTTGTCCATATTTGACCCAAATTTGGGTTAAAACAACCCAGTGTTGTTAAGAGTGTAAGGATTTAAAATAAACACCAATGTATCATTTATATGGGCCCTACATTACATTGTTTCTTGCACATTTCACAATGCTTTCAAAGTGAAATGTCCAGTGAGCGTTGCTAATGCGGTTAATGCGCTATCACACTTGAAAATAACCTAGTAAACCTAACAGATAGAATTAACAAAAGCAAATGTGAGATAAAAACACACTTGCTGAAGAAACATGCCGCTTTATCTAGCTTCTATGAGTCTTTGAGCTCTTGTATCTGGACTCGCATCCAGGACCGTCGGAACAGGACAGGCAAACCAAGCAATTGCTTGGGGCCCCGAGCTGGACTCGGGCCCCAAGACAACGACTGTTTAAGAATGCAACGACAAACTGTGAGCGCCCCTTTGATAGTCAATGCAGTAAAATGCAGTGACACTGTTATCGGAATCCCCCTCAAGGGGGCCCCCTCAGTAGTCGCTGACAGCAGCCAGCCAACCACGCGATCTCTCTGAGGTGTGCTTTAACAAGTCAAAGATGAATATTTGATGATAATTTTTACTTTTCACACCGATTTAAAAATAAAAACAGTAGTCTACAGTATACAGTAGCTACTCATAACTTAGAATTGTGTTATAATTGTATTTCATTTAATATTAATCGACATTCTGTGATCGATTCGCGCTACGGTAGCATTTTTCGACAAGGCAGCACAAATCGTCAGAACACCGGCAAAATACAAATCTCCTCGGGAGTTTTCATGAAGCGGAATTATGCTTCAGGAAGCCAGAAAAGAAAGAAGAGAAGGTTAAGAAAAATACCAGATAGTGGTAAAGTAATAAATTACACTGCATAAAAATAGCTCTACTTGTCTTGTACAAATGGTGTAATTTTGCAGCAGGTAACATTAGGCTAGCAAAAATATGTTTATGTTAGCTACCTGCCTGACAGCAAATGCTGCTTGTAACGAACAGTTAGTGCAATTTTTTTTTCGAACGGACGGAATATGGTTAACGTTACATACTGTAATATGTTTTTTAACGGTTTAAGGAGTTCCAGAATCACTGTTTATCGTATTTAATGACATGACATTGCTATAGCTAATAGGTTTTGATGAAAGTGGCATAGCATAACTATTCCACCGTGATAATCTATTTACCAATGGGGGTTAGGAAAACCACACAATAAATTCCATGCATCAAACATTAGCTTGGGATGTTTTTAAGCATTGGTAGTGAAAGCAGCATCCCTTCCCTTCTAATATCAAAATATGGAAATGCTAACATATCTTTAAGTTTTCTGTAACACTTTATAATAACAATCATTAATAGATGGTAAATTGTTAGTTATTTAATATTTAGTTAATTGTCATTTAACTGTTAGCAAACAGTCTTTTTACTTAATAAATAATTTGTAACCTTACCCATCTATAAACATTATTTAACCTGAAAAAGGCAGAGGAACATGATTTTTTCATAGCTTATGTCACTGTAATTTTTTATTTTTTTATGCACAGTATGCAACAGCAGTATTTGCACTGTAAACCTTTTTTATTCATATAAAGTGTATGTAAGTGTGTGTGTGTGGGGGGGGGGGGGGGGCGGAGTGGCTTGGGGGGCCTCCATGTCCATTTTGCTTGGGGCCCCCAAATTCCTTCAAACGGCCCTGATCACCAGAGCAATGCTGTATCAGCTGGGCTACCGAGCAAGTTTACTATGACAGAAAAGCCACACATATGGAGCTGGTTGAGTGATGCAAACATCAAAATGTATTAGTTTACAAATCATGCATGCTAAAGGTGTTTTGAGGTTTTGAAATAAGCCTTTATTAATCAATAATCTGCCCCTGTAATCATAATTATGTTTATTTTTTTTTGTTAGGGTTCAGGTTGTGCTGTTTTCATTTCAGCTGGAAACTGCAGTGAATTGTAAGTAAAGGTTTTTCCAATGAGCCTACGTTGCAATAACAACTACACAGCAAACATTTCAATAGCAAATTAACACTAGAAAACATTCATTAATTATTAAGCTAGTGAAATGCATGATTTAGTATTTCTGCAGATGCTTTGACCTTGGTCTACTGTACTGATGATGCTGAGATGAACATGGTCTTCTTGGACTGAAGAGAAATACAATAGGTGCATTCTTCATCCTATAGGGCAAAAAATCTCACAAATTAGATCTTCATTCCACAGACATGAGAATACTAATGGAACCTCTTGAGAAAACATAATCTCATTTGTGTCTCCTCTAGAGTTTTAAAAGAGATCTGAATACCTTAGATTTGCCAAGATACAAAATCTCTCATCATATTCTCCCAGAACCAGCTGCTTTCCACTTATAACTTGTTTGTACATCTTCAAAGCAGCTGCGGCTGCGACTCCACAAGGTTGATGCTTAAATTAAATGCATCTAAGAACTTCAGTAGAACAACCTCTGAGCAAAGTAAAAGTTTGCTCGGAACAAACATGGAGCTTTTTACATGCATGAAGCTTTAAAAACCTCCCTAACCCGCAGCAGATGTTCTGGCCTGGAAGTTACGCTCCACATGCACTCTTTATCAACCCAGACCAGCCAATTTATAGAGCGTGACAATGCATGCGCTCGCCATGTTTACAGCAAGCACTAGTTACTGCAACCTTGCGCTCGCTCCCGATTGGATAACAGAGCCATCAATACTCCGGTTGTCTTGTGTATCGCAGGTCTTCTGAGGCAGGTAGCAGCGTTCGACCAGTCTAAAAGAAAAGGCACAGCAATGATGTCAGTGGTGCAGAACTAATTTATATTTTCATATTGCACTGTAGATGCGAGGGAGGAACAAGCCTAAGGGGGGTTATCAGTGAATAACAAATTCATTTGAGGATGTACCGTATTCGACACACTGATGCAGCTCCTCTTATCGGGCCCGCTGGAACTGATTGGTTAAACTGGCGTGGTGAATATACATCAGGGAGAGGCCACGCTTTGCATGCTAAAGTTCAACCTGCTTGTTTACCTCTCTCCAGAGACCCGCGAGGATGAGAGATTACAGACACACGCGCGCGCAGAAATCCAACCAAGGAAATTATGGCAGGACAAATGGTGGAGCTGTAAAATTGGTCAAGAGCCTGAATGGTAAAAGAGTCTCAAGGTGATACGGCATCATTGCTTCGTGAAGAGAGAGGAGACGAGGGGGTCCTGGGCCAAATGCCATGTGTCAAGATAACAATAGGGGGGTGAGAAGAAAATACATGCATGAATAAGAAACTATTCTTATTATTATCAGTGTTGAAAACAGTCGTACTGCCTAATTTATTTTCAGGAATCTTTGATGAATGGAAAGTTCTAAAGAACAGCATTTATTGGAAATAGAAATATTTTAATAAGAAATGTTGGTAACACTTGACTTGAAGGGGTGTGCATAAGACTGACATGACACCTTCATATGAAGGAGGTTTCATGCATGTTTATTACAACTGTCATTAAGTGTCATTCGCTCAATTATGACATTTTTAATGCAAATATGACATTGTTTGAGATGTCTTTGTTATGACAACTTGACATTACTAAGACTAACACAACCTGTCATAAACATGACATAGCAGATTAATTATCAAACTTAAGAAACCACTTGGCTGTTAACGTTACATTAAACTGTCATGTGGTTGGTTTTGACATTGGCTGTCATGAGGCCATTATAACATTTTAATGACAAATTCAATTTGTACCACTGTAGTTGAGGTCAAGAAAAATATTCATGACACAGTTATGATGCCTCATGACAGCCAATGTCAAAACCAACCACATGACAGTTTAATGTAATGTTAACCCATAAAGCTAAGTGCTTTCCTAAGTTTGATAATGAATCTGCTATGTCATGTTTATGACATATTTATGACAGGTTATGATGTATTGGTTTATGACAAGTTGTCATAACAAAGACATCTCAAACAATGTCATATTTGCATTAAAAATGTCATAATTGAGCGAATGACACTTAATGACAGTTGTCATAAACATGCATAAAACCTCCTTCATATTCATGACATGTGTCCTGTCATGATTATGAAGGTGTCATGCCAGTCTTATGCACACCCCCTCAAGTAAAGTGTTACCGAAATGTTTCAGCAAATCATCATATTAGAGCATAGGTTCTCAAAGTGCGGCCAGCGGGCCAATGGCGGCCCACCGAAACATTTCTGGCGGCCCGCGATAACATCTGTAAAACTGTTAAAACTATTGCTTTGAAAAAATGAATATCTCCGTTTAGTGGTGTTTAGCGGCATCTATAGGCATAAGCGGTAATTACATGGTCCGACCGACCATCATCGCACTTGACCTCACTCCCAAGGCCACCAGGAACAGTGGTTGTCTACACAGGAATAGGAATCGTGGCCAACCGAAACCAGCACCACAAATCCCATTGCAATTTAAAAGGGTATGTTAACCAAGTAATCAATATTCAACGTGACTTAATAATAATCTTAACAATGTCAAGCTTATTAATAGCCGCGTTTCCATACCTTTCAAAATGTTCGCGGGCGCGAACACTTAACCTGACTCCGCCAGATGGATTTTGCTCCGCATATCCATCTGGAAACCTTCCGTTGAAGTAGTTTTGGTAAGGGGCGAAAATACTGGTTAGCTGATTGGCCTATGTTGGTGATAGACGGGCCAAATCAACCAATCAGATCAACGAAGCATATGACGTACTAACAGATCGAGCGACGACGAAAACACAACCACAAGCCAGGCTACTCTTGCTGCTGCAGGTAAAGGCTCGTTAGCTCAGCAAATAAGCAACATGTCGGCAAAGGATCGATAGCCACGCTGATGCTAGTTTCATCCGCTGAAGCCGCCATGTTCTTTAGACTGAACTGTCGCGCTTCTCGTTGCGTCACACCTCAACCCGCCTCAAAGCCAACGCTGATTGGACGTTCGTTTGGTGAACTGCTCCCAAATTTTCTTTAACGGAAAGTATCCAGACTGATCTGCGAGTGAAACCTTGAAAGCTCGCGAGATCAGGATGGTCTCACGAGGCTAGCGAACACTTGCATTTTCCTATCAACAGTGGAAACAACTTAAACTAGTCTATCATTTCTGATCATACAGAAAATAATAATGCATTATTCGCAACTACTTTTATTTGTGTAAACTCATAACAAGAAAACGTGCTTTTGTAAAATAAAATAAAACAATCAGTAGCCTAGGCTACTACGCGCTTTCATGATCTCCGTGAACTGGAGCGCGAGAACTGAAACAAAATATAGCCTGTAGGCTAAAGCTTAAAATGTGCACTTTTAAACAAACAAACTCGAATCGAAAGCAAATACCTGATTATGTAATCCGTATGAAAGGTGGATTTCTCTCTAAAAGCGCATCTGCTTAACAGCGGAGATGGAGATATGTTTTTAGCCGACACTTAGAAAACAATAGTTTATTAATAAACAATTAAAATGCCTCGCTGTTTTTTTCAGACGCATTTATTATCATTAGCCTAAAACTCACCTATAAATCAGGCTAGATCAGACACAGGCTATATGGCTCTTCTCATTCATCACTGCGGGAAAAATATAAATTCCAGGTTCTAATTTGGCCTTAGAAAACCAGTAAAATCGACATGTTTTCCATATTAATTTGTGAATATTTAAAATGTTTAATAAAGGGGCAAAAAGTCATTTAAACAAAAATCTGAAAAAGTCTGTCGATATTTACTTTTTTGCGCAGCAGTTGGTGAAGCCAGTTCAAATTAAAATTGTGTTCAACTTTGTGTTTTAAAAAGACAACAACCGTTCATTTTTCGTTTTTCAGTTACGGGTTAAAAAAGATAGATAATAATATGCAAATCTGCAATAATGGAAACGCGACTGACAAGCAATGATAGATATGAATGATGATGATGACTTTCTATTTTAAAAGTTTCTTTCTCTCCCCCCCAAAATTTTCACAAGTTTTGCCAGGTTTAGCCTCAGTTATGAATTAAAATGTGTTTATTGCAACTAATGTAAACTGTAGAGATGCAACCTGGTCCTTAAAATAATTTTCTTTTCAGTTTTTTTTTCTTCGTTTTCTCCCCCGCCCCTTTGGCGGCCCTCAGTTCAATGTTGGGTTCCTAAATTGGCCCTCACCTATCAAAACTTTGAGAACCCCTGTATTAGAGTGATTTCTGAAAAATCATGTGACACTGAAGACTGGAGTAATGATGCTGAAAATTCAGCTTTGATCACAGGAATAAATTGTATTTTACAATATATTCACATAGAAAACAGCTACACACACACACACACATACACACGTATAACCATAAAGTAACTAAACGCATTGTGCAAAACAAATTGGCTTAATAACTCCAATACCTGGATACTCTGAGAAAAACATTGTGTTATTCTGTGAATGTCCGAGTGATGTTTTGAGCATCACAGGAACCGACCCAGAACACTTAATAGTCAGCCGTTATGACTTTTTCTGGCGTTAATTGTACCAGCTTTCATGAACTACACTCATTATGTTTTTCCACTATGCGGTTGATCTGCATGGCCACGGCTCTAATGGACGAGTGTTGAAAGAGATGTTTTCTTTGAGACAGCAGGTGCCATTGATATCATGGGCTTTTAGGTGTGTGTGTGTGTGTGTGTGTGTGTGTGTGTGTGTGTGTGTGTGTGTGTGTGTGTGTGTGTGTGTGTGTGTGTGTGTGTGTGTGTGTGTGTGTGTGTGTGTGTGTGTGTGTGTGACAACAAAAGTACATAAGATAACAACAGCACAGCAAAGCCATTCAAAATTGTGTTCCTTTTAAAAAAAATGTTTTTTATTTTAAAGTTTATTTATGCTCACCAAGACTGCATTTATTTGATGCATCAAAAAATGTGAAAATATTATTACAATTTAAAGTAATGGTTTTCAATTTGAATATATTTTTTTAAATAATTTATTCCAGTGATCCAAATCTGAATAAATACGTAAACCTTGAATTCACTGTTAGTCCCTTACATAAAAGTGTCTACCAGATGAAATTATAAGATATTCAGTCATTTATAAACATTTAAATATCAAAATGATTTAAATATTAATATATAAATATTGAAACATTTTCTAAAACATTTTATATTTAAATATTAAAATGGTTATACACACACACAAAGAATAATACACAAAACAGCAAAAAAGTAACATCCAGAAATATCTAACAACTGTTTTGGAAAACAGAGCTTATTAATATATTGCCAAAAATGAATGCATAAAACTCCTGACACAGTGTACTTCCGGTTTAAATTTACATTTTGTCTTAGTTAATGACCCATCCTTGATATTTAAGGCAAACAGGCAATCAGCTTGTTGTAAAAAGTGATCAGTTGACAACTTCAAAAGTGCCTTAAAATTATTTAGCAATAAACTTCATGCATAATTGAAAAAACTAAGTTATGTGAACTCGACAATTCCACATACCTTATTTTTTTCAATTACGCATATAGTTTATTTGCAGCAGGTTGTTTTAAGTTAAGTCAACTGATCACTTTTTACATTGAAGGCAGAGAGATACTATTAGTAGCCTAATAAAGTGTAGAAGTATGTTAATGTAGAAATGCAGATTGACAGTATCTGTCTTATCATGTAAAGCTTTAGCTTACTGAACATCCCTGATAGGCCGAGGTCTTACGGAAAACACAGTTCAGAGCCGCCCTGTAGACATGCATAATTTAATTGATAACCAAATAGCAGAAGTACGTGAGAGGGGCGAATGGCGAAGGTGAATTAAGAATTCCTCAGATGTCCTGGGATGACATGACGGTGGGCTCTTATTGACAAACCGATAATATAGGCCAACCTTAGTGTAATCTTCTGAGAGTAAAACCCTTTAATCTCACAGGCTTCCATCTAAAACACTCACATATTGGCAGAAAATCGTGTACAAAATGCATTTCAAAGATCTGACGTGAAACACTTTTCGGCATATGAATTGCGTGTGCTTCAAGAACAAAAAAAGCAATTAAACAAGCTCAAGGTTGTTGTTTTATCTAATCAGCATTCTTTTAATGATGTAATTTAAGTTATCTTCTAAGCAAAAAAAAAATTGGTTTCATGCATGTGCAAAACACCCATAAAAAACATTTAGCTAGCTTTCAATAAGTGTGATGAGGGATATATCACTGTGTCAGTCCCATTTGAATGTATGTTTAAATCCACGCATGTCTCTCATTTGTGGAGATGAATAATTTCTCACTTTTAAAGTCCAGACCGCCGATTCATAAATCAGAGTGAGGCAAATAATACACAACTTCATTAGGACACAATTAACACACATGAAATAGATTGCACAAAGCTAAAAACTTTGTTATTTACTTACCCTCGTGTGAGTATGTTGTTATATTTGGTAACACTTTAAATTAAGGTGACATAGTTACATGTTACTATAGAAATAACACACTTTAAAAAATGCTGGGTTGTTTTAACCCAATTTTGGGTCAAACATGGACAAACTCGAATATTGGGTTAAAAATTTAATTTAAAAATGTAACCCAACGGCTGGGTTTGTCCATATTTGACCCAAATTTGGGTTGAAACAACCCAGCATTTTTTAGAGTGCAGTAATAGCGTATGTAGTTAATTAATATTACGTTACTTATTTAGGTAAGGGTTACACTTTATTTTAAGGTGTCACTGTTACAGTGTAATTATATATTTAAGTACTGAGTAATATTAATTAACTATATGTACTATAGGTTTATAGTAAGGGTTTTGGGTGTGATTATGCACAATTTATAGTAATTACTATAGTAACTACATGTAACGTGTAACAACGACACTGTAAAATAAAGTGTTACCATATTAAGTGTAGGCTAACCTTATTTTTTTTTTCCAGATAATATCAGTTCAAAGGTAGGTGTATCTAAAAAAAAAAAAAGAAGAAGAAAAGCATCATAAAAAAACTCATAAAAGTCATTCACATGACATTTTCTTTATTTGTATATTTATATACATGTATGTGTGTGTAGTTCAGACGGGAATGTCAACCTAAATATTGTCTTTTTCTCACATGCATATATATATACAGTATATGTTCAATTTAGTTTTAGTTAGTTTTCCATCACTTTTTTTTTTTTAAGTTTTAATTACAAAAACAATTCTATGGTTTCAATTTTAGTTAACAATAATAAAGTCAACCTGCCTAAGCATTTTTTAAATTGATTTGGTTTTTAGATTTGCATTTATTAAAAAACAAAAATAAATCCCTGACAGCACCATTCTGGCCTTCTCCAGCTGTTCTCATTCAGTTTCTCCCATTATTGTGGCCACAAACATGCAGGATGAGTCAGAGAACAGAACAATTGTCTTTGTCACTCCGATGCAATTAGTATTGATAAGAAATATCCATCTAAGGGTGAGCAGCCATTACCAGCGGGTCGGTGTGTGTGTGTGTGTGTGTGTGTGTGTGTGTGTGTGTGTGTGTGTGTGTGTGTGTGTGTGTGTGTGTCTTATACTGGCCTGTCAGTCCATGAGGAACGCGTGATGCTGTGATTGGGCCAAATGGAGATGAAAGTGGCGGCAATCACGGCCTGTGACATTAAAACCTTTTAAACATTCCTGTCGTGGAGAGCTTTATAGCGGTGGCCCTCACGATGGGGCCTGACCGTGTGCATGTGCGCTTTTGGCCACATACTGCACAAAAACATGTCATGTGTAAGTGCTCGGGTTATGAAAGATCTCCTCCCACACTGATAATAACTAGTTATCATCGGCTAGAAAGCACATTGTAGTTGTAATGAGTCACCAGCATGTGCGTGTGTTTGTATCAGGTGCATTTACATTCAATCATTTAGCAGACGCTTTTATCAAAAACGACTTACAAATGAATCATAAATCAGAGTGAGGCACATAATACACATCTTCATTAGGACACACACTCACACACATAGTTAAAGAAATGGATTACATAATGTATGCATTTACATTAAAGAGGTCATTATCATGCGAAAGATATTTTCCTTGCTGCTCTGAAATAACAGTTTAGTGCACGATGTACAGTAAAGATCATTTTCTCTGACCTCAAACATTAAACATTACCATAGGGTTCATTCTTAACATGTAAAACTTCAGTCTTCAAGATGTGTTTTAAGAAACTGAACAATAAAAGTTTTTTTTTTTTTTTAAATGCTCACAATTCAGGCTTATTAATTTATGCAATCAGGCTTAATATTGTAAACTAAAACTATTAGGAACTTTGGCAACAATTTACAATAATGTTCCATTTTGAGTTATCATGTACTAACAATAAAATACTTCGGTTACACGTTATACGGTGTCCGTGTTACAGTGTAATTATACATTTCAGTACGGAGTGATATTTATTAACTACATGCACTTACTAGGGTTAGTTGCATGTAGGCCTAATTATGCAACATTTATAGTAATTACTACAGTAACTAAATGTAACGTGCAACAAGGACACTAAAATAAAGTGTATTTAAATAAAGTATAATAAAGTAATAAAGTAAATATTTTAAATAAAGTAATATTTTTTAACTACAAATGACTAAGGCACATAACAAAATAACTACAAATTAATCTAAAATTATAAGAAAATGATCAATAAATATAAAAATTGATTAATTAATAATTAGAATAAATAATACTAAAGTAACTATGGTTTTGCGCATTTGATTTATGTATATAACTGCGCATAACCACATAGCCAAAGGTCATGACAACAGAGTAAACTTAAACTAACTTTAAAACAAGCAATAGCATTTGGCATCATCAACCATTAATTAGCATAATGCTTTAATTGTGAACACAATGAACGAATTGAAAGAGGCTGTTATTAAAAGATGGAGCTGCAAACTCTGATGGACTTGATAAAAAAAACCTAAAAGCCGAAAACTAAACGCTGTTTCTCTTCTCAAATAAAGGTTAGTCAATCATAACCGAGAGAATTTACATAGACGTCCTAAAGGTACGGTAGCAACAAAAAAAAAACAGCTTGTTTAATTCTAAAAATCAATCAGAGAGCGTGTGGAAAGGATTCATTAAAAAAACAATTACAATTTTGGTGCAAGAAACCTTAACTAAGATTATAAGTAAACCTGAGGGAAGAAAAATAAGCAGAAAGTCCAGACCCAATAGTTTTAAAAGCAGTGTGTTTTTATCTGTGTTGTCGTATTCCCATTTGAAACAAGAAACAAGAAACAAGAAAGATAAGTTCTCAGTGGAGGGGGCGGCGAGATTCTCCTTCTAGAGTCTAGACAACATTTGATTGGACAAAATGCCCTGTAAGCAAAAGAATGCACATTGTAAATGAATGTCTATCCGATAAAAGTTGTTTTGTAAACTTTCAGCAGTGCACTAAATGCTCTGAAAAATACAGACTTGAACTAAAAGCCCCATAAAAGTTCGGTGTGATCTCCTCCTGACCTCCCAATGTGTCTCTTACTCATCCGCTGAGTGAAAACCTCTATTTCGGCTTTTAAGGTTTGCGGTTGTGTGTGAATCTCCGAGAACTCAACGCAGCGATGTAAGTGATGCTCTGCGGATCGTCTCTTAATTCCAGGTTTGGTTGAGAGTTTTGACAAGAACAAACCGCACAATCTGCATGGATGTCAAGGAAGGAGAGCGTTTCACCGACGCTGCAACCATCCATTTTCACATCCATTTGAGCTGTCCTGTGAAACATGCCAGGGCAAAACTTCTGTCACCGCGGTAAGAACAAAGAATCTCCCCCGATTGACCGTGGCATTTCTCTTTCTCTTTCTGAGCTCTTAAGCTTCACCTCTCAGCCTGTGTTGATCATGTCAGATAACTCAATCTCTCGGACGAAGCCCTCGTCTCCACAGAGCTCAGCTGCAGTCAGAGGAAAATCACTCAACAATTCTAAGAATAATTTCATGCAGGTTTTCACGGTCAGATGCACACTCATAAATATTAAAATTTGATAATTGATAACTGCAGTACAATTTTTGTAGATATTTTCTGTAGGCTACTGATGATGAAAAATAGCTATGAATATTGGCCGGTTCCTGCATTAGCTAGTTCTGTTTAAATTATGTACAATTATCTTTCATATATATATATATAAATATATACACTCGCCTAAAGGATTATTAGGAACACTTGTTCAATTTGTCATTAATGCAATCATCTAATCAACCAATCACATGGCAGTTGCTTCAATGCATTTAGGGGTGTGGTCCTGGTCAAGACAATCTCCTGAACTCCAAACTGAATGTCAGAATGGGAAAGAAAGGTGATTTGAGCAATTTTGAGCGTGGCATGGTTGTTGGTGCCAGACGGGCCGGTCTGAGTATTTCACAATCTGCTCAGTTACTGGGATTTTCACGCACAACCATTTCTAGGGTTTACAAAGAATGGTGTGAAAAGGGAAAAACATCCAGTATGCGGCAGTCCTGTGGGCGAAAATGCCTTGTTGATGCTAGAGGTCAGAGGAGAATGGGCCGACTGATTCAAGCTGATAGAAGAGCAACTTTGACTGAAATAACCACTCGTTACAACCGAGGTATGCAGCAAAGCATTTGTGAAGCCACAACACGCACAACCTTGAGGCGGATGGGCTACAACAGCAGAAGACCCCACCGGGTACCACTCATCTCCACTACAAATAGGAAAAAGAGGC
Organism: Rhinichthys klamathensis goyatoka; assembly: GCF_029890125.1. Classification (NCBI taxonomy): domain Eukaryota; kingdom Metazoa; phylum Chordata; class Actinopteri; order Cypriniformes; family Leuciscidae; genus Rhinichthys; species Rhinichthys klamathensis. The sequence goes on from NW_026606822.1 coordinate 5,442,642, forward strand.
TACAATTTGCAAGAGCTCACCAAAATTGGACAGTTGAAGACTGGAAAAATGTTGCCTGGTCTGATGAGTCTTGATTTCTGTTGAGACATTCAGTTGGTAGAGTCAGAATTTGGCGTAAACAGAATGAGAACATGGATCCATCATGCCTTGTTACCACTGTGCAGGCTGGTGGTGGTGGTGTAATGGTGTGGGGGATGTTTTCTTGGCACACTTTAGGCCCCTTAGTGCCAATTGGGCATCGTTTAAATGCCACGGCCTACCTGAGCATTGTTTCTGACCATGTCCATCCCTTTATGGCCACCATGTACCCATCCTCTGATGGCTACTTCCAGCAGGATAATGCACCATGTCACAAAGCTTGAATCATTTCAGATTGGTTTCTTGAACATGACAATGAGTTCACTGTACTAAAATGGCCCCCACAGTCACCAGATCTCAACCCAATAGAGCATCTTTGGGATGTGGTGGAACGGGAGCTTCGTGCCCTGGATGTGCATCCCACAAATCTCCATCAACTGCAAGATGCTATCCTATCAATATGGCCCAACATTTCTAAAGAATGCTTTCAGCACCTTGTTGAATCAATGCCACGTAGAATTAAGGCAGTTCTGAAAGCAAAAGGGGGTCAAACACATTATTAGTATGGTGTTCCTAATCCTTTAGGTGAGTGTATATATATATATATATATATATATATATACACTCACCGGCCACTTTATTAGTTACCCCATGCTAGTACCGGGTTGGACCCCCTTTTGCCTTCAGAACTGCCTCAATTCTTCGTGGCATAGATTCAACAAGGTGCTGGAAGCATTCCTCAGGGAGTTTGGTCCATATTGACATGATGGCATCACACAGTTGCCGCAGATTTGTCGGCTGCACATCCATGATGCGAATCTCCCGTTCCACCACATCCCAAAGATGCTCTATTGGGTTGAGATCTGGTGACTGTGGAGGCCATTTTAGTACAGTGAACTCATTGTCATGTTCAAGAAACCAATTTGAAATGATTAGAGCTTTGTGACATGGTGGAAGTAGCCATCAGAGGATGGGTACATGGTGGCCATAAAGGGATGGACATGGTCAGAAACAATGCTCAGGTAGGCCGTGGCATTTAAACGATGCCCAATTGGCACTAAGGGGCCTAAAGTGTGCCAGGAAAACATCCCCCACACCATTACACCACCACCACCAGCCTGCACAGTGGTAACAAGGCATGATGGTTCCATGTTCTCATTCTGTTTACGCCAAATTCTGACTCTAACATCTGAATGTCTCAACAGAAATCGAGACTCATCAGACCAGGCAACATTTTTCCAGTCTTCAACTGTTCAATTTTGGTGAGCTCTTGCAAATTGTAGCCTCTTTTTCCTATTTGTAGTGGAGATGAGTGGTACCCGGTGGGGTCTTCTGCTGTTGTAGCCCATCCGCCTCAAGGTTGTGTGTGTTGTGGCTTCACAAATGCTTTGCTGCATACCTCGGTTGTAACGAGTGGTTATTTCAGTCACTGTTGCCCTTCTATCAGCTCGAACCAGTCTGGCCATTCTCCTCTGACCTCTGGCATCAACAAGGCATTTCCGCCCACAGAACTGCCGCTCACTGGATGTTTTTTCTTTTTCGGACCATTCTCTGTAAACCCTAGAGATGGTTGTGCGTGAAAATCCCAGTAGATTAGCAGTTTCTGAAATACTCAGACCAGCCCTTCTGGCACCAACAATCATGCCACGTTCAAAGTCACTCAAATCACCTTTCTTCCCCATACTGATGCTCGGTTTGAACTGCAGGAGATTGTCTTGACCATGTCTACATGCCTAAATGCACGTAGTTGCCGCCATGTGATTGGCTGCTTAGAAATTAAGTGTTAACGAGCAGTTGGACAGGTGTACCTAATAAAGTGGCCGGTGAGTGTATATTTCGCCATGAGGGCGAGTAAATGATGACAGAATTTTCATTTTTGTGTGAACTATCCCCTTAATAGGTTTTTTTTATATTATTAATATGGGTGCGTTAAATGTGTTCATCATTTTAATGCATTATAACTAATATAACTGATTAATTAAATTAACGCGTTATATCGACAGCCCTACATAGGCCTATAATCATCATTAATAATTATAATATAAATAATATATTTATCATAATGAATAAAAATTTGTGATAATTGACTACATTTGTAGTACATATTTTGTGTACTACTGATTAAAATAGCTATGCATGATGGCAGACTTCTGAATTATGTTTGAATGCTGTGCAACTATAGCTTTCATTTAGTGCTTGCTAAGGATATTGCTCATAAAGTTGTGTATAACTTATACATAGTGCAATGAATGTAGTAACGCCTTAGCAACGCCCTGACAAACCAACCCGATCTCACGGCAATTCGTACAAATTTTACGAGGTGGCTAATTCGTACGAATTCATATGACCTCACTCGTACGAATTAGTATTTTTGCTAAATCGTACATATTTTACAAGTTGCCCAATTCGTCTGAATTCGTACGAATGGCCTAACCCTGACCCCGCCCCTAAACCTACACATCACGTGGGTTTGGACAACTCGTACGAATTAGCCACCTTTTAATCACTCGTACTAATTCGTACCAATTCGTACAAACACATGCCATCACATTTACTGCAGTAAATCTAGTTGCTGCAGACATGAATAGGGTTGTGTACAGAGTAAACAGTGCGTCTTTCTGCAGGGACCAACAATGTACAAAAGAAAATAAAATCATAAGATGTCACGAAGTGAGACAAGTTGATCCTGACACCCACTTTAAACAGAGACGAACGCAAGATTGAATGTTTGTCCCTCGACTTTGTATGAATTTATAATCGGAGCTACAGGCAGCGTTCACCTCTTGAGCAAATGCTCCTTGCAAACATAACCGAATTAAACCAAGTACATTTTCAATCAGATTTGTGAACTTTAAGTAAATCAAACACATCCGTTTGCTCAAATATTTACAGGCTGCCCAGATATTCAGAAAGCAGCTTGATTCTCGGAAACACATTAAAGAGAGATGCTGTAAATTAGCATTTCACAGAGGCTTACATCTCTAATGGAGCCGTTTCACACAAGAGGAACTCAAGAAGTCCATTGTTTTCTGTCTCTCTCTCTACACATAAACCCATTTTCACCTGTCTGGAAATGAACTGTAATCTCACTTGGATTCCCACATGGCCGTAATCTCTCTCTCCCTGGACGTGGGAATAGTGCTGTAATCTGTGCTGAAAGAGGGAAGCTCTGAGAGGGAAATCTGTGGAGCGCTGGAGCCTTTATCAGCCGAGACAGGGAC